>NC_063044.1:32423482-32614900 GCF_018812025.1 Megalobrama amblycephala | reverse complement strand
TTTGCCCATTATCGACTCAAACAATATTTACCGGCTCAAAGACGTTGTTAACGTCGGATTTTGGCAAGGGAACACCTTTGTCAAAATACACACCCCTGAGGTCGTGGCGTACCATGATAACAACGAACAGTTGTATCTAGCCCCAAACCTAAAAATGTGTACGCTCACTAAAGACATTCATTACCTTTGCCCAAGTAAACCATTCGTCCGCGACAATACCGAGGGCATCTGCGGCCTAGAATCAATTAGACCCGACACTAGCTGCCCCGCTGAAGCTACACCATGGTCTCAAGTCGAGGCAACGCAAGCCGAAATCATAGGAAATCGATGGTTAGTCAACACCCCTGCACGTACCGCTACCCTTACCTATGATCAACACGATACTGCCACGCGCATCATTCTGCCTAACCAAACCCTCTGGATCAGTGTCCCTAAGGGCTCGATCCTCCACATAGACGATCTTGCATTGTATCACCTTGGCGACGATGAGTACCAGGCGGAACTTGAAATCTCACCGTTCTTCAAACAGCATTCCTTCGTCCTCGATCCGGAATTGGAAGAAAGGATCAGGGAGGAAGGAACACAACTTATTGATCTGACTCCTGTTGATACAGCCTTAGAAGCTATAGCTCGCCTTCCGCCCGCTGGCGTGTCATTCATTCGGTCTTGGTCTGCTGCTGACACAGCACTTTGCATCTCTACTGTTGTAGGATATATTGTGACCTTGACACTGGCCTTCATCCTGCACAAGCGAATGAATGCCGTGCAAGAGTCTTTTGATAGATGCACGTCGGGCGTCCCGCGCATTTTCCGACGTGATAGAACTGACCAAGAACCTGAACCCGAGAACTCAACCTGATTACGCCTCTACCTCCTCGTCGAACCACTGACAATTAGATTAGTCGAAACCACCCAATCACAACTGATCTTAAACAGTACGCCCCTATGTTAGTTGAAGTGTTCCTAACCCGTTTACTCCAAGATACCCAAGTCCTTCACCAGGATTCAGCCAAGTGAGGGAAGCGTTGTTTGTGTCTTGTGTTTGTCTGTTCTCTCTCTGCCTCTATTTCCAGTGCCTGCCGACGTTCGCACCAGGAACCTCGCCAAGCAAAAGGGGGACTCTGTAGGGACTCGTTCGACAGACGTTACCAAATGGCTATCAGCCAGAGGCATGATTGAACAAAGCTTCGTTTGGTCCAAAAGATCCATTTCCTGACAGGAAAAACCTAGCCTAACAGAAGTGATGACACGACTTCTTTTAACAAAGGACTCTGTCTAAAGGACTTCTTAGCTCATCAGCAATAAACTAATCAGAACCTATCACGAGGGTCTGATCACATTAAATCTATTGACTCTCTCACAAAACCCTCTTGTATTATCGGACGGAACAGGAAAACACCCATCAATGGATTTAAAGACGAATATGTCCTCTCTATACCCCCTTTTGTGTGGAGCAATCCATGTTGACCCGGTCACTTGTGACTCCGGTCGCTGTTCAATGACTTTATGCTTACAGACTCAATCTTGAATTTCAAATGGACCATCATTAAGAGATCATTTTTAAACTATATACAGAATAATACAATGTAATTACTAACATGTCTATTCAATGTATTCAATATGTGGGTTTTCTTCAAATGCATTATTGTAATCATTGTTTTAATTAGGTCAGTCTAGTAATATGTGTGTAAGAAGTGTCATGTTTGAGTTCTAAATACAGAATTTATAATTCTGTGTAATTCTGTGTGAATGAAACATTGAAATTCAGTATCAGGAAAATATTAAGAAACTTTATATTGTTGTTAATAAAACAGGAGAATGTTCTGCAGATATCACGCGATGTGATCAATAGACAATAGACGAGGCGTGTCTAATCTCCGTAGCAACGTCTCATTGGAGGATCGCTCCCTTAAAACTATGCTGTCCGAACAAGCTAAAGTCAGAAGCTGGAAGTCAGAAGCTGGAGGTCAGAAACTGGAAGTCCGAAGTCAGTCAGAAATCGGTCAGAAGCCGGTAGCCGAAACACCGCTACTTTGACCACGGCGGAAAAGTCGCATGGGTCATTGATAACTGATTGACCGGGGCTGATTTTCCATCGAACACCCGACTTCAACCACGAGCTGCGCCGCTGATCATTCGACAGCCGTCACATCCAGACTCCGCAACCCTCTGTGAAATATCTGACCAAAGTCTCCCAAGAAGAGAGCCGCTCAAGCCAGACGCTCAGAACAGCGCACCACACCAGCCAGCAGCATCCTTCAAAGCTTCCGCGCAACCCACAGGGCTTTCCCGAGAAGACGTCACCTGAAAGACAGCCAATCCAGAACGGGATTCCGCTGTACACGAGTCACGGAACAACCCGATTACCTCAGCTGTCACAGCAAACGCAGGTACAAGCAAACTTCTCTCTCTCTCTTGCTGGAAACTGGTGAAACTCCTTTAAACCTAAAGAATCAAGCCAAAGCTCTGCTTTTGTGATTTTCCTCAGGTTATGAGTTAAGTTAGCACTGAACTTGGGACTTTTCATAACTCATCAACTCCGCAAATGTGTGTGCATGTATGTGTGTGTGTGTGTGTGTGTGTGTTTAGCCTTAGTTTCCTGTAATCATTAGAAGTAGTCAATAAATCTTGTTTTGATTTTCACATATACGAGTTTCTTGTGCTGTGTATCAAATTACTGTCTTAAACTTAAAGATCAAGTTACCTCTTGCTTATAATATAATAATTACAATAATAACAATAATCATAATAAAATATTGTTACTGTTGGCCGCAGAATAATATTTTATCCAGAATTGGTAAAATACTCTAACCTCAATTTTCGCTGGACGAATAATTGATGAAGTGTTAAATATTAATTCTGAATCATTTACAGTTGACTCAATTCTTATTCCCTGTAACAATTAAATTGAGCTAATAAATAGGCTAAGTCCTTACAGTACACTCACAGTTTAACTTACATAATATTTTCTCTTAGTATGAAGCTTTTGTCTAGAACACCTTTTGTGTTCTGGGTGAGAGCTCACAAAGATTACACCAAAATGAGCTTTCTTGAGCATTGCATGTTTGAACTATGCCTGTAGTGATCAACATTTTAGGTCTGAAAAGTACAAAATAAAAGGAATAACTATAGGCCTATAATGGCTAACTGGGAAAAATAACTGTTGGGGGTAAATGAAACATTGTTTTTGTCTTGTTTCAGTAAAATAACAGTACTTGATAAACTAAAAGTTGCAGTAATGTTACTGTTTTCATCCATTTCTTGTAGAGAAAACCTACGCAATAGGAATTCGGGGTGACTGGGCCACATTTTGCCATTGAGATGACTTGGAAAAAGTGTACTAATCGACCTGTATTAATCCTAGGTTTACAATGCCAAACAAGGTTCACAATGCCATCCAGAGTTCACAATGTCAGACTCTCCCAGATTCACCAGAGCTGCTGTAAAACACCCCGAAACATCCTTAGATGTTTTACAGCCTTTGAAGAGCTAATATCCACACGTTACTGATTCTACGTCCCGACCAGACATCCTTTTTCGCCATCTAACAGCATGATACAATCACTCGTGATGTCGTAAAAAAGTTTAGACGTTCAACTGTGTGTGTGTGTGTGTGTGTGTGTGTGTGTTGTTGTGGAGGGGGGAGAGCCTTGAAAGTATTAGGCCTGAAAAGATCTAAGAGTAAATATAACTAAATTAACTAAAATGAACAAAAATCATATTTTTAAATGTTATTTTGTATATTTCATTAGGGTATTTAGTTTGTTGTGTTTAGGCTATGTCTTTCCTTTGGATGTACATGCAGCTTTACAGAAAATCCTCTTTCAAATGTTTGTCATTTGCGAGTGATGACGTCTGAATCGGGACAGATTAAGCCACTGTTAAATGTTAAAAATGGGAAAACTTCTTGTTGGACATATTTTAACCACTGTTGCGTGTTATGTTTAATGCTTTACGCATTGTAACGGTCACTTTCATTCATAATTTGAATGAAATTAGAAGGACATAGCTCAGGTGAGCAGCAGAAGAGATACCCCCATCTCTTTGTTTAATTTTCCTCTTTTATTTGTGACCCGAGTTGAATGTTTATTGGTATATTTTTTTCTCACTTCATGTATGCGGACGTTTAAGTTTAGCTATATTAGCCTATTAAACCCGTGGGGGAATTATGACAGCTCTCTCTCTCTCGTGCATCTTTTCGTCCGGTACAACACTGTTTTACTCTTTGGACTACGGAACATTTTAACTTTGCGTTACAGCATGTTTGAGATGTTTTAGAAGCACTTTTGACCTCTTCTGAGATTGTTTAACATCATGTGAAAAAAACTTTTTGTTTTGGCTTTTGTTGTTGTTGTTGTTGTTGTTGTTGTTTTTAACATTTGTAATGTTGTTTGTGGAGGGAAAACATCCTTCAAATGTATATATGAAAAGAGTTTTAATAAAACAACCCTTGATTGCATTGTTTAACCTCAAAACCTTGTTGTATATTTTTACATTTTAAAGCATAATGTTTTACATGGTTTTCAGAAACCTTTTCTGATAACATTTTACTGTGTCTGAATACTACGTTTTAGTTTTCAACGATCCGCATCACTTTAAAGTTGTATGTGAATGTGTTACATGAGTGTGAAAAAGTGTTTTGTGTTTTTAAAGTTTAAAGCACATAGTTTTCAATATACTTTACTCCAAAAACACATTCTCAAACGGTGAAACACATAAATTCCCCCCAGTGGGAGAGGATGCTATCAAAGAAAGAATAAATCAAAGAAAAAAAGTTAATGGATAAAAAACAATTGTTAAAAACTTTATTCACAAACATTATTTTGTTTAATTATTTTAATACCATTTAAATATACACCTCTGCACATGTCTATCCTCCGGTGTTGGGGGGCGTGTTAGGGGCGGAGACTTGGGAGCGGCTTCACATGCCGATATATTCTCATTATACTTTTATCGCTGGTGAGTGGAGATGTATTGCATGGAGCAGTGTAAGAGTTATTTTTGCTAAAAACTAAACAAAACTTTAGCAGCAAATTGCAGGTGTTTGATATTTTGCCCTGTTATTTTTCTGTTATTTTTAAAGGTCTTGTGTGAAAGACATTCTCTAACTTGTTTTACATTTTTCTGATAATGTTTAAAAGGTCTGGATAGGCCTTTGGGTTTTAACAGTATACATCATTTTAAAAGTTATTAAAGCTGTAGACCCTATGTGAAATGTTTGTTATTGTGAAAGAAGCCTTCTTCAAATGTATGTGAAAAACGTTCTCTAACTTGTTTTACCTTTGTTAAAAGTTCAAAGCACTTTTTCTGATAACGTTTTAAAATGTCTGACTTTTTTGTTTTTACCGTTTTTAAAACTGTGTTTGGAAAACTTGTTTTACATTTTTAAATGATTGGACATTGACTTTAACGTTTTTAATGTGATGGAAAGGCCTTTTCTGACTTTCTGCCTTACTTTTTTTCTGAAAATGTTTTAAATGTTTGAACATTGACTTTTTGGTTTTTAATGTAATTGAAATGCTTTCTCTAACTTGTTTTTACTTTTTCTGGTACCTCTTTAAAATATCTTTTAAGCCTTTGTGTTTTAAACGGTACACTTTGTTTTTATGTCTTCAAAATAAAAAACTGTACAAATGTATGTGGAAACAAAACTTTCTTTAATAAAAACATCCCTTGACTCCCTAATATCTGTCACTGTCACCCAATACATTCTTTCACATTTTAAAATTTTAAAGCATAATGTTTTACGAGCTATTTTTTAAAGCATAATGTTTTTATGAGCTAATGAACTAAAGAATGTTAAAACATCATTATTTATAAGCGTTATTTTATTTGATTACCATTTAAATGTGCATCTCTGCTCTCATCTATCCCTCCGGTATTGGGGGACGTGTTAGGGGTGTCCGACTTCACGTCTCCGTTTTCAGCTCCTCCCCGCCTGTGTAACGGAGGCCAGCTAGTAGTTGCTGTGCGAGTAAACCTCACTCCTCTGATCTCAAGAGATGCTCTAGCGACTGACGCTAGAGGTTGCAGCCTCCTTGTTAGAGCGTCCGACTCCCACGCCGGAGACCCAGGTTCGAGACCCGCGCAGAGCGGGGTGAGAAGGACCTGGGTTAGAGGGGTTACATTGGTGCCGTGACCCGGATGGGAGTGAGGTTTAGGGGGGTGAGTGTAACGGAGGCCAGCTAGTAGTTGCTGTGCGAGTAAACCTCACTCCTCTGATCTCAAGAGATGCTCTAGCGACTGACGCTAGAGGTTGCAGCCTTGAGCGTCCGACTCCCACGCCGGAGACCCAGGTTCGAGACCCGCGCAGAGCGGGGTGAGAAGGACCTGGGTTAGAGGGGTTACACCTGCACGCGGCTAATCTCGCCGATCGGTTACATCCAGCCGCAGCCGATGTCGAACACACCTATTCTATCTTTCGGCATTGAGGTGGGCCTGTTAGGGGCGGATGACATTGATGTTTGGAGGTGTGTTAGGGGCGGAGATTTGGGAGCATTTTCACAGACCGTTCTGACTTCATCCTGCTTTTGACAACGAAGAGACAGGATGTCTTTCATGGTGCATTGTAAGAATTATTTATTGCTAAAATGTTAACAGTAAATTGCAGTGTTAGAAATGTTTTTGCTTTTTAAAAAAACATTTGTCTTTTAACTCCTACTGTTTAATATACTTAATGCTAATGCGTTTGTTTGATATTTTTGTTAAAATCTTGTGTTTAATTATTTAACTGGGCTTTATAAATATACACATTAGGCTTGTTCGACTTGATGCAGCGCCGCAAAGACCGATCGGCGGCTGACTTGAAGCAGTGCATGCCGGTAAGAAATGTTGTCCGACTTGAGACAGCGCTGAAGTCATGTGACTGTGACGTATGGCTTTAAAGTACCGCGAGAGCGATTCGAGATCAGCCGCCTGAGTTAGCCAGCCCAGTTTCTCAAGAGGAGCTGCACGAGCGCTGATGACGACACAGCTGTTTTATGATTTGCCGGATTCACCGCATGACAACGATCACGTGTGTTTCGTGTTTATTGGTACGCCTTCAGCTCTACTAATGCTCAAAAATCTGTGTTTTTATAACAGTTAAAGCTCTTTTCATGTAGTCACGATGTTGTATTGTGTCATGTTTATCAAAATAAAACGGATAAAAAACGTAGATCCCACTACATTGTTATTTAAATAACATATGCTTATGTTGAACTTTATTCTTGTAAAAACAGACGCTGTAAGCAGTACATAAAGTTTTGAATGAAAAGGTCTCTGAAACATCAGTGTATTAGTCAAATATTGCATTTATTTCACTTCAGCTGTGATAAAGTATGCAAACCGATGCAAACGCAGCGCGAACGTCACTACGGGAAGCAGAATGTGTCCGACTTCACGTCTCCGTTTTCAGCTCCTCCCCGCCTGCACGCGGCTAATCTCGCCGATTGGTTACATCTAGCCGCAGCCGATGTCGAACACACCTATTCTATCTTTCGGCATTGAGGTGGGCCTGTTAGGGGCGGATGACATTGATGTTTGGAGGCGTGTTGGGGCGGAGACTTGGGAGCGTTTTCACAGACCGTTCTGACTTCATCCTGCTTTTGACAACGAAGAGACAGGACGTGTTTCACAAAGCAGTGTAAGAATTATTTTTTGCTAAAACATTAACAGTAAATTGCAATGTTAGAAATGTTTTTTGCTTTAAAAAAAAAAAAACATTTTGTCTTTTAACAACACTGTTTAATGTATTTAATGATAATGCGTTTGTTTGCAATGCAAACAAGCAAAAATAAATTAATAAATATATAAATAAATATACAAAGAAAAGCAAAAAACAAACAAATAATTATTCATACATTTATTTCCTTATTAATGTATATTTTTTCCACATTTATATATTTTTTTCTTTTATTTATTTATACATTTATTCATTTTGACTTATTTATTTCCACATTTATTTATTTATTTATGAATTTATTTCCATATTTGTTCATTTCCACATTTATTCATTTCTACATTTCTTTATTTCTTTATTTTCACATTTATGTATTTTTACATTTCTTTGTCTGTAGGGTAATGAGGAGGGCGTGGTTTACCTCAGATATACCAATAGAGCTCAGAGTAGGCGAGGGCAAAGCATTGAGGCCACAGTGACACCTTGTGGTGTGCCCGGAATACAACAAATGACAGTCACAGCATCACTGATTATAATGGGTTCTCTCGGTGTGGTCTTATTATTAATCACACGCCTTAGGCTAAGTTATCAACTGGAAATATTCAGAATTAGAAAAATTAAATTGTGCCCATGGA
The DNA here is from genome assembly GCF_018812025.1 of Megalobrama amblycephala. NCBI lineage: Eukaryota > Metazoa > Chordata > Actinopteri > Cypriniformes > Xenocyprididae > Megalobrama > Megalobrama amblycephala. Next base: position 32,606,605 of record NC_063044.1, on the reverse strand, counting down.
AACGGAGCTAGTGAAACACACACGCCATGCATTAAACATACACAGATGCATCATGCTCTTTCAAACAGCACGCGTGCACTCATATTTTTGAGATAACTGCATTTTAATGGCACTGCTCTGCTTCACTAAGAAACAGGGTGGTATCATCTGCAAGTTGAGTTTTGATTAGTTCAGTTTGAAGAGTTCAGCTATTAAAATAAATAAATACGGACTTGTCGGATCCCTTTGTCTAATACCTCTGTTAATGTTAAACCCAAATGGTAACGATACTGAGCTATTTATGTCTTTGTACAACATCTCTATTAATTTAACACATTTATGACCAAAACTATAAAAATTCAATGCATGTAAAATTATTTTATGTTCTACAGTATCAAATGCCTTATAGAAATCAAGAAACAAAACAAACTCATCATTCTTAATTAAATCTCCATAATCAAGTAAGTCTAAGACAAGTTTAATATTGTTGTGTATTAACCTTCCTTTAATAAAACCAGATTGGGTTTCACTTATAACTTGACTCAACCTAAATTTTAATCTATTAGCAAATGCAGATGTAAGAATATTATAATCAACATTAAGTAGGGTAATCGGTCTCAGATTCTCAACAATTCTTTTGTCTTTGTTTGACTTTGGAATGAGAATAATTAACCCGTTTCATAGTAGGAAGTAAAAAGTTAGATTCACAACATTCTTTTAAAGCCTTAAATAACAAATCTTTTATATCTTCCCAGAAGAATTTGTAAAAATTAGTAGTCAAACCACCCTGACCAGGAGATTTACCAAACGGCATTTTTTTTAATAACAGAATCAATTTCCTCAGGTCTCCATCACAGAGTTCTTTAAATTCAATTCAATCTGTGGGATTAAATCTTTTATCTTTTCAAGAAAATTCCTTACCAAATTTTTTCAGAGTATGAAGAGTAAATGTTACTATAAAATAAATATATTTCCTCAGATATTAATTTAGGATCTGTAATTACCTCATCATTAATAAATAAACTATGAACTGCATTACTTTCCTGTCTCCTCTTTTCTAACTGACAAAATAAGCTGTAATCTTCTCTTCTTCTTCCATCCATTTTGCATGAGTCCTTACAAAAGCTCCTTCTCCTTTCATTAAATACATTTTGTCTAATTTAGCTTGAAGAGAAAGTAACTTTTCAACATCTTGAGAATCATTGATTTCTTGAATTAACTCCATTTGCTTCAGTTCTCTGCTTTTTTGTTTATCAAACCGAATTGAAATTTCCCTTGTTAAAATACTCCCATTTAATCCCATTAGAAGTTAAAGTAAAGTCATCTTTAATCTCACTAATCAAATTTCTTATTTGTCTACAATAATCTTTATCCTTGCAGTTCTGCATTAAACTTCCAATAGTCTTTCCTAACTGTATGTTTTATTGCTGGTGTCAAAGTTAATGAAATCAGACAATGATCTGTCAATGGTGCAGCAGAAATTGAAACATTAGTAGCAAGCTCAGAATTTTCCTCAGTGATAAGCCAAAAGTCGATACGATACGAGTCCGATACGAGTAAGGGAACGAGACGCTACGTCAATGACGTGATGGGAACCCTCTGCATTTTGTGTTCGTGAAGCACCTCTGTATTCAACCAATGAGGAGACGTGACATCAGAGGCGGGTGACGTCACGGACCAGGAAACTATAAAGCATACCCAGAACAAAGAACGCCAGCTTCTGGAATATGTCTGAAGCAAAGTGCTCCAGGTATGTAGGAGGTACGGCAACGCGATGTAGCGTCTCGTTCCCTTACTCAGGGAACAGGGGTTACACTCATAACCCGAGACGTTCCCTTTCGTGGGAACTATTGACGCTACGTCAATGACGTGATGGAAACGCTGTCCCAACTACGCCGTATCTTCAAGTGCCTGGCTGCTATCTGGCAAAACCAAGGAACCTGGAGTAGAACTTATATTAAGATTATAAAATCTGATGAAAGTGTGCTGGGATGATCATCCAGCTGCACCACATATGTCGTCCAATGACACTCCTGACATAAGAGCCTTAGAAGCGGCCATACCTCTCGTGGAATGAGCTTTAACAGCTAAGGGACATGGCTGTCCCACCGCTTTATATGCGAGTGAGATGGCCTCGACCACCCACTTGCTCATCCTCTGCTTGGATGCTGGGCCCCCCCTTCTAGGGGACCCGTAACATACAAACAATTGATCTGTTTTTCTCCACAGGGCAAAGCAGATTTCGTTTTTCCTGATCCTGATTTTCAAATGGAGGAAGACAGAAAGCCTCCAGTGTAATGGGACCCGGGACCCTAGTGGGGACCTTTGGCACATAGCCCGGTCTAGTATGTAAGAAAGCCTTGATCATACCAGGCGCAAATTCTAAAAATGATGGAACGACTGACAGCGCTTGCAAATCACCAATCCTTTTCAGGGAAGAAATTGCTAACAGAAACACTGTTTTTAGTGTTAGGAATTTATCTGACACTTCTTCTATTGACTCAAAGGGAGCCTGGGCTAACCCTAGGAGCACAATAGATAGGTCCTAGGTCGGAGTTTTTGTGCGCACTGAAGGCCTCAACCTCAGTGCACCACGGAGGAAGCGTATAACTAGGGGGTCTCGACCCACCGAGGAACCCCCTACAGGATTATGATAAACCGAGATGGCTGCGATATATACCTTCAATGTTGAAGGAGTTAAGCCTTCTGAAAACTTTTCTTGAAGGAACTGTAGCACAAAGCTAATAGGAGACTGGACAGGGTCCATATTACGTTGGCCACACCATGTAGCGAACAGTTTTCACTTATACATATACAACTTCCTCGTGGAGGGAGCTCTGGATTGAAGGATGGTCTCCACAACCTCGGTTGGGAGACCGGATTCTATGAGCCTTGCCCCCTCAGAGGCCAGGCCTACAGTTTCCACATTTCTGGGCGGGGATGGAGAATCGTACCGCCCGCTTGTGACAGGAGATCCTGTCTGAGAGGAAGCTCCATAGGAGAGCCGTGAAGGAGAGATATTAGGTCCGCAAACCATATTCTGGTCGGCCAGTAAGGGGCCACCAATATTAGGTCTGCCCTCTCCTGGCAAACCTTCTCCAGAACTCCCGGGAGCAATGAGATTGGGGGAAAAGCGTACAGACGTAGCCTCGGCCACGTATAGCATCCAGCCCTAGAGGTGCTGGGTGCTCCAGAGAATACCACAGAGGGCACTGAGTTGACTCCTCTGTGGCAAATAGATCGACTTGAGCTCAACCGTAAGTTTTCCATATCAACTCCGCCACCTCGGTGTGGAGTTTCCATTCCCCCGGTCTCGCGCTCTGCCTCGACAGAGCATCTGCTCCCACATTTAACCGCCCCGGAAGATACGCTGCTTTCAATGAAAGGAGTTTTCCCTGGGCCCACAGGAGGATGCGGCTGACCAGATTGCACAGCAGGCGAGACCGCAAACCCCCCTGGTGGTTTATATATGAGACCACCGTAGTGTTGTCCGTGCGGACCAACACATGGTGTCCCCTCAGGTCTGGGAGGAAGTGCTTTAGTGCTAGAAACACCGCAATCATCTCCAGCCGATTTATGTGCCAGGAGAGCTGATGGTCCTCCCAGAGACCCTGAGCCGAGCGACCACTCATGATCGCCCCCCAGCCCGTGAGGGAAGCATCTGACGTTAGCATTACGCGACGACGAGGAGTTCCCAACACGGGTCCTTGGGACAAGAACCAAGGCTTTTTCCACATGACCAGAGCACGAAGGCATCGCCGCGTGACTTTGATCATGCGAAAAGGATTTCACCTCGGGGAGAGCCCCTTGGTCCTGAGCCACCACTGTAAAGGTCTCATGTGCAGAAGGCCAATAGTAATAACATTGGACGCAGCTGCCATCAGACCCAACAGTCTCTGAAACTGTTTTACAGTGAGTGACTGGCCTAACTTCACCCCATTCACGGCCCCGAGAATGGAATTCACGCGAGCAGGAGTCAATTACGCCTGCATCGTGGTGGAATCCCAGATTACACCTAGATAGTTTGCAACCTGACTCGGGACCAGCATACTCTTTTTGGCATTGAGCCTCAACCCAAGCTTTTTCATGTGCGACAGAACAACATCTCGATGTTGAACTGCCAATCGTTCTGTTTGAGCTAATATCAACCAATCGTCGATATAGTTCAGTACGCGGATGCCCTGGAGTCTCAGTGGAGCCAGCGCTGCATCCACGCACTTCGTGAACGTGCGGGGTGATAGGGATAGGCCGAAAGGAAGGACCCTGTATTGGTAAGCTTCGCCCCCGAAAGCAAACCTGAGGAACTTCCTGTGAGAAGGATGGATGGATACATGAAAATAAGCGTCTTTCAGATCTATTGTCACAAACCAGTCCTCGGACCTGATTTGTGGGATAATCTGTTTGAGTGTAAGCATTTTGAACTTCAACTTCTTTACAGATCGATTTAGCACATGTAAATCTATGATCGGATGCAACCCTCCATCCTTCTTCGGAACTATGAAGTAGCGGCTGTAAAAGCCCAACATTTTGCTGGGAGGAGGAACCCTTTCTATAGCTCCTTTTTGCAAAAGCGTCATAACTTCTTGTTCCATCACCAGAGACTGCTCTGGGGCTACCACTGTGGGAAGAACCCCATTGAACTTGGGCGGTCGAGAACCGAACTGAATTCTGTAACCCTGTTCTATTATGAGCAGCACCCATTTCGAAATGTTCGGGAGACGTTTCCATTCTTCCACATATTCTACTAAGGGAACCAGTCTCTCAAGACTGGTCTCTGGTGTTTTTTGAGCACTTGGCTCGTTCATCTGACACGGCGCACCAGCAGACAAACGAATCGAGCGCTGACCGACCCTCCTTGGAGGATCGGTAAAGACCGCTGCGCCCTGACGCACACTGGGTGGCAGGGTTGGCAGAACGGCCCCCTGAGGGCACCGGGGCGGAACGGGCGCATGATGAGATGATAATCGAATTACCCCGGAGGGGACTGCCCTCAAAAGTCCCAAATGACTGGCGTCAGGACTTTTTCTTAGAAGCCTTCCGGGAGATAATGACGGTCCTCAGATCCGTCCTATCCCCGGAAGGCTTCGCCTGTGCCAACTGCCCCGGTCCCCAGGCTTTCTGCGGGGGAGCCCGGGTGGCCACACTGGCTTTCTGCTGTGCCCTATGCGCCGAGGAGCTGGCTGTCGGCCGAGGCTGCTCCTGCCCAGCAGCCTCGGGGGGATGAGAGCGACGGGGGAGAAGCTTTTGAAACGCCGCTGACTGTTTGCGTGTCTCCTGGAACCTGTCGACGACAGATGTCACTGCGTCGCCGAACAGGCCACAGCGGTGCGTCCATCAGGACGTTTTTATCCTTCTCTTTTATCTCGGATAAATTGAGCCAAAGATGCCTCTCCGTGGCATCTGTTAGCTAGATCTGTTGTCTTTCTCAGCTCATGTACTGCTTCAAATGATGCTTCCCCGCTCTCATCTATTTCCCCCAGCAGGTCGGCTTGGTATGCCTGCAAGATAGACATTGTATGCAGGCATGCTGCCGCCTGACCTGCCGCCGAATAAGCCTTGCCCACTAAGCTGGAAGTTGTTTTTAGTGGCTTAGTGGGCAACGTCGTGGTCTTAAGGGACGATGCAGACTTAGAAAGAGAGATAGCTCGCGAGCGTCTCTTCTACCCGAGGCATCACCCCATAGCCGTAGTGTTTCAGCCCCATGATGTTACTGTACAATGACGTGTGGGGGCTGTAAACACGCTATTGAACTGGTCTCTTCCACGACCTCGACACCTCAGTGTGGAGGTCGGGAAAAAACGGCAGACCCCAACGCTGGGGTAGTGACCGTGCTGGAAGATATCTCTCATCGAGCTTGCTTTTAGGCTTATTTTCTCTTTTTTCTGCGGGCCAGTCTGTGTTTAATTTTTCAACTGCCCTGGTCACTACCTCCAACAGCTCCTCATATGCTGGAGATGAGGATGGCAGTTCCTCATCTCCTTCTTCAGCACCCTCCACATCAACCTCCTCTGAGGAAGATATGTTGAGTGCCGGTGTCTCCCTCCGGGGGGAAGAAAACGGAGCGCGTGCTTCCGCCACCAGAGGAGAGACACTGGGTCTAGCAGGTAAGGGGAGCGATAGGGCTGGACCCGTCTCTCCCCCCTCTGCTAGATCCATTTGTGAACCCCACGAGTGCAGCCGCCGCTGTGCCTCGGTAGCAGCGGGACCGGACCCGCGGGGAACACTCGCCGCGGCGTCCTCCTCAAAGAGCGCCCGGCATGAACGCAGCACTCTGAGAGTGAGCCTCTCGCAATGTACACAGACAGCTCCCTTGAGAGCTGCCTGTGCATGCTCAACTCCCAGGCATTTTACACACATATCGTGTGTATCCCCGCCCGTAATGAAATGCGGGCAGGGAGGAACACACTTCATAAACTATTGCTGCTGTTTTTCTGCCATTTTATATATATTTGTCTTATTTTGTGTTATGAAACTCTTGTCCTCAGACGAAGAGATCAGTGTATGCGTTATGTGCAGGGACAAACAACAATAAATAAGACAGACAAGATACAGATAGCGCTTGCTGAAGACAACAGAAGCTGGCGTTCTTTGTTCTGGGTATGCTTTATAGTTTCCTGGTCCGTGACGTCACCCGCCTCTGACGTCACGTCTCCTCATTGGTTGGATACAGAGGTGCTTCACGAACACAAAATGCAGAGGGTTCCCATCACGTCATTGACGTAGTGTCAATAGTTCCCACGAAAGGGAACTGACTAGCATTAGGATTCTTAACCCTCCATATATCTGTAAGGGAATTTAACTGGCAAAACTCCTCAATAATGTTATTGAAATGGTGGCTTGTATAACTAGGAGATCTGTCCAGCCACTCATTGGGTGCCAAATTAAAATTACCTCCAATTAGTATCAAATTTGTATGAAACTTTGATTTTAACTGCGTAACAACATCTGTCATATAAGAAAATAAAATCTTGTTCTGCCCACTACTGTTATAACCATAAACATTAAATAAAATAAGAAAAACACCTTCACAGTTAACCACAGCAGCAAGCCAATGTCGATGAGCATCAAACTGAAAAGTCACAACCTTCCCAGGGCAATTGTTAAGGCATATGGTGACACCTGCTGATCAACTGGAGCCATGACTAAACAAAATTGTATCTCCCCAAAAAAAGCATTCTCCAAAAAGCAGCACCTTCTTCCGTAGAGTGAGTCTCTTGTAGAAACACAAAATGTGACTTCTGTCCCATACAAAACAAAAATATACCTTTATGTTTTATGTTCCTTTAGTACCCTTGCATTTAATGAACAAAAAGATAAACGAGATTTTAGTGAGAACATACGCCCACTGGAACTCACAGTGAACAAACTGAAAAAGTCACTAAAGAGTCAGTTATGAGAACCACTGAATGAAATTGCAACACAAAAGAGCCTCTCAGAAATCAACATTTCCTTGTTTAATGCATGGTCAAAGCACTTCTCTTGCCTCTCTATCCTCTTTGTTTAAGTCCTCAGTGAAATGACAGCCTGCCTCCTTGCACACGGTTGATCCCTTTGACAGTGCCCAGATTTGGTCTCTGTAGATTCGCTTTGAAAACTGCATGATGACCTGATGTGTACGATTTCCTTCTTTTCTGCCAATTCTATGGGCCGTGTCAACCGCTTCTTCCATTTCCCAAGGCACACCAGGAGCAATCTTGGAAAGCAAGGTAATCACGCCCGCGCTAATGTTCCCTTTCGATACTACACTCATACTGCGTCTTGCTAGACGCAGTGGGGAAACTCCTTTTTCTCCGATACTGAAGCCTTTTTTTAATCACAGCAATGATACTGCATGGCCATTGGTTCGTGAAGTTGTAATAAATGAACCAATGATGGCACAGCAGAGCTATGCAAGTCGATGGTGACGAAGCCTGCCAGGGCATTCATTGAGGACGAGTGCTCTCAATGCTGACAGCACTCAGATGAATATGACATGACGCTGACTCAGGTGAGACTCATGGAAAATATTCACTCTGAAAGAGCATATTTCTCATGCGTTTGTTGTAAAATGCCAAACCTCTGAGCGTGTCGCTTGCCGGCCCTGCTCCCACAAGCTGTGTTCATTGAGTACGAGCGAGTTCAATGCTGACAGCGCTCAGCTGAATAAGACATGACGTTCTCCCCTGACTCAGGTGAGACTCATGGAATATATTCACTCTGGAAAAGCATATTTCTCAGGCGTTTGTTGTAAAATGCCAAACCTCTGAGTGCGTAGCTTGCCCCTGCTCTGTCCCTGCAAGCCACGTTCATTGAGGACGAGCACTCTCACTATGAGAATGCAAGTCTCGCCCCGACGCATTCACGGACTGCTTTTTCTAGAAAGCGGCTCCTTCCCTCATTTCCATTGTTCTGTTTCTCTCAAGCTGAGATGAAAAACAAAATGTTACAGGGCCAAGTGAATGGGACTAAGTGAGCTCTCGCCAGTCTGTGCCCCGCTTGTCTCACTCTTCCTACAGCAGGGGATTTCCTGGTTCTGTACGTGCTGTTAGGGCGATTACCACACTGACAGTGCTCAGCTGAATGTAGCACTGACAGCTCTACGACATGACATTCTCCCCTATCAGGTGAGACTCATGGATTATATTTCTTCTAAAATAACATTTTCACTGGTTTTTGTGATAAAATGCCGAATTTCCATGCGTTCCGTGTTTTCTGTGCGACGGCAGACCGGCATTTGGCGTGTGGTTGAACAAGGAAAGTAGTCTGCACATCAGCTGCCTGGAGATGCTGGCAGTGAGGTGAACCTTTCAATCTTTCCTGCCACACTTGGAGGGACACCACATCCTAGTCTGTTCGGACAGCATGACGGTGGTGTCCTACATAAATCGCCAAGATGGGCTCTCCTCTGTGCGCCTCTTCACTCTGGTGGAGAGTCTCTTAGAATGGGCGCAGTGCAACCTGCGCTCGCTAAGGGCAGCACATGTGCTGGGCAAGCTGAACCAGAGAGCGGACATGCTGTCCCGGAAAAATGTCCCCTCAGAAGAGTGGACTCCATCCCCAAACGGTTCAACAGATATGGGAGATCTTCGGGATGGCAGAGGTCGACCTCTTCACCTTAGAAGACAACTCTCATTGCCCAATTTATTTCTTAAAAGACAGGGATGCGCTGGCCCACAACTGGCCCAGCCTTCTCCTCTACACCTTTCCCCCGGTTGCTCTGATCCCTCAGTTGATCAGGTTAATCAGGGAACACAGACACAAGGTTCTCCTAGTAGCCCTGCTTTGGAGGAACCAACTCTGGCTCTCAGAGCTTTCTCAGCTGCTCATGGCAGCCCCATGGCCCTTTCTCAGGCGAACAGGTCGATTTGGCACCTCCAGCCCAAGCTGTGGGCTCTGCAGGTATGTCCTCGCCGTCCACCTTTGTCAAGTTCTACAATCTAGACGTGCCTGCTTTGCTGGCCCAGGTCCTTTCTGCATAATCGCCTCACAGAGCTCGGCTCCCTGGGAACCACGTCCCTACTTAAGTGATGGTATCTATCCTATCCTGAGTTTTACCTTAAATTTAAAGGGTAAGTTCACCCAGAAATGAAAATTCTGTCATTTATTACTTACCCTCATGCCGTTCCACACCCGTAAGACCTTCATTAATCTTCGGAACACAAATTAAGATATTTTAGTTGAAATCCGATGGCTCCGTGAGGCCTTCATAGGGAGCAATGACATTTCCTCTCTCAAGATCCATAAAGGTACTAAAAACACAGGAAGATTCGGAGCATAATGAATCAGTGTATCGAATCTGCTGTTCGGAGCGCCAAAGTCACAGGATTTCAGCCGTTGGCAGTTTGACACGCGATCCGAATCATGATTCGATACACTGATTCATTTATGCTCCGAAGCTTCCTGAAGCAGTGTTTTGAAATTGGCCATCACTAAATAAGTTTTTTTTTTTTTGGTGCACCAAAAATATTCTCGTCGCTTTATAATATTAATATTGAACCACTGTACTCACATGAACTGATTTAAATATGTTTTTAGTACCTTTATGGATCTTGATAGAGGAAATGTCATTGCTCCCTATGAAGGCCTCACGGAGCCATCGGATTTCAACTAGTTGAATTAAACCTATCCTAGGTGAAACACCTGCCTATATAGACAGTTGCCCCGCCAATTTTGGTGGGCTTCGTTGCCATAGGCTCGCGCAGCTCCGCCGTGCCGTCATTGGCTTGTTTTATTACAACTTCACGAACCAATGGCCGTGCAGTATCACTGCTGTGATTAAAAAAGGCTTCAGTATCGGAGAAAAAGGAGTTTTCCCTCTGTGTCTAGCAAGACTCAGTACTCGTTCCCATATCTCAGGGAACCGTGGTTACTTTAGTAACCGAGTACATTTTTGTTCTGTTTCTCTTGCCGACCTTTGATAAATTCCAACATCTTTTGTAGCGATCCAATTCTCCCAACCTGATTCTCAGCATTCTATTTTCTTTTTTAAGATCAGAAAGTTCCAGTTCCAATTCAGCTATCTTTTGCTTGTGAACTTTCAACTCTTCTTTGACTTCAGAGATGACACTACAGTTCTCTTCCACTTTTCCTGTGAGCTCCTCCAACTTTTTTTCTTGCTTGTCAAATCTTTTACAGAGGGAGTAAATAGCTTAGAGGATATCCGCATTAGAAATTAGAAAAACTGATATGTGTGAACCAAAAGTTTTGGAAAAGTTTAAAAATACAAAAATAACCTTTGAGACTCTGCTAGCTGTTAGACTATGCTGCTATCTAGTACGCCATCTTGGCCCGCCCCTGCATATGGTCAATTGTGCTGGTAGAATCTGTGAAGTGACGTCGGCACTCAGGATTGGTAACATGTCTGTTGCCTGGATACCAGTTTTTCTGTAGCTGGCTAAGCGCTCTATTTGAGTGACATACACAAATTAATAGTAAAATTAAAAGAAATATCTCATTATCCTGCATAACGTTATTTACATCTTATATCATCAGTAAACCGTTGCATTACCAAGGCAAAGGCTGATGCTTTTGTATTACATTCCAAAGAGCGGCCGTTATTAGCCCCACAGTGTAAAATTAAACCGTAAGGGCTCATTCACACAGAACACATTTTTGCTTTGAAAAACGTAAGACGTGGAATAGGGAAAAAATGCAAGATGTTGAGATGCTTTTTTTATAACACCGTGTCATGCGCGAGACACTGCAAAAGTGAGCGCAGTGTGCGAATTACAGGCTGACCCCCCTAATGAAGGCTTGATCCCCCCTGAAGGACAACAAAATAGGATGTTGGGGGGGCCAAAGAAAGTAGTCTACCTGTAATATGAAGCATTACCTATAAATATGAAAATTGCAGCATTACATTTACAGTACATTTGTTCATTTTACATTATAGTAATTTTCCTTTATGCGTGTAGTTTGCAGTGTTGAGCATTATAACCAATCACACACATTTTCGTTGAGTCAGAAGCATTGTGATTAGTCAACGTGCAAATGCGGGTGTCGTGAGGGTTCCTCGCGCTCACTGACTGATTTCTGAATCTGATTCTGAACTCACGCGAATTCTCTTTTATTATCATAAACAACTTAATACAGAAAAGAAAAACTTTGCTGACTTAATCATCATCATTAGAATTTTAAGACCAATAATCAACCTTAATGATTTTGTCATGACAGCTTCACCTCTAGGCTAATGATTTCAAGTTTATAGGCTTTTTACCTTATGCAATGTAATGAGCAGCATTAAACAGTAGGCCTATGTGTAAATAAACATAAATGCCATGTCAGATGCAGCTTCTGTTCCACCTTTGCAGTGTAATGGCTTTTGTTGATGGTTGAAAAAAAATTACTTTGGTAACAGAATTGTGATTGATTAAAGTTACTGGTTAAATTTAGGTATTTGAACAACAGATATGCAGATTCAAGTAGATTTTAATAAGGTAATTATAAAAAAAGGTGTATATATATAGACCTATATATATATGTAAAGACATATATATATATATATATATATATATATATATATATATATATATATATATATATATATATATATATATATATTACACATATTCCATTTCTGATGAGCTTCTCATTGTGTCTGATGGCACAATGATGATCGCAGAGACTCGTGAAGAACAGCATCTGTTGACAGAATATACCAAAGATATAAGACAGCATGTTCAACTCTTTATTCACGTTTACAATAGTCTGTCTAAATCCTACATTGAACCAATACTATTTTTGAACAGTAAATGAGGATTAGCAGCAGGGAACTGTATCAGAATGGCATGTAGATATTGTTTTCGGTACATAGTCAAGCATAAAACACTTTATGAATTTATATCGTACAGAATACGGGCCAATTTGACCAATCATATGAATGTTTTGGTGCTGCATACAAACATGTGCCATAAACCACCACACAAAAACTCAAAAAGGAGATATCAAGCCGAAATATCGCTCTCCGTTTGTTAAAGAAAATAAAATAAAGTTTGTTAACTGGTAGACTACAACTCACCTCCCAATAGCAGCACTTTTCTCCGGTTCTTTCAGGATCGCGTAGGCCATTAGATTAGCCGGTTGTCGTCGCCATCACGGTCAGTCTGTGATGTCACTTGATTGAACTGGTCAGAATCCCCAAGATTGAGCGATGTATTGCGCTTTCAGTGTTTTATTAAATAAATTATACATTGCGACATTATACTTCACCTGAGTGACAGAGCGAGGGGATTCAGACGACGACCGTGACGTCAGCAGATCTGATTGGCTGAAGGCAGTGAGCAACAAAATCTGATTGGTCACAGACCAAGTTGAAGAGACATTTGAATTCCGATAAGTTTAACCACTCAACATATTTTTTCGCATTACTTGTGCTGCTGGTGTGTTGTTTAATATAGATTTGTGTGTACGATTGTAAAATGATTCTGCCAGTGTAAACTTAATAAACATTTACACATATTTGGAAATTGTATAGGCTACACTGCATATATCGGTACTAAATGGGCTTGTAATGCATTCATACTGAAATAAATAGCACAAGTAATATAATGAATTCCAAGGATGAAGAAATAAACTTAAAAATATACTCAAATTTAACATTAGATACACTACAACTTCAGGATATTAAATAATGTATTTTTTAAATATACTTTCAGTGCATTGTTACAATGATCATTTTCAGCACACTGTTAAAATATACCTCAAATATATTTTTATAAAGTGCAAATAAATACACTTTTAAAAAATAAACTGAACTTACACTTCAAGTATATTTTTCTAAAATATATTTTTTAGAAAATATACTAAAGTACAATTATTTTAAAGTGTGTTAAAAGTTGCATTGTGAAAATATGATACTAATATACTTTTTATATATTTAATGATAGTACATTTTTTTTTAGTATATTTGCAGTGTACTATAGAAAAAGGGAATATATTTTTAAAATACAATAAAGTATACTTTTTTTTTTTCACTAGGGTATCCACAGAAGAAACATCTTCATCAGCTCCTCTCTTTGTTCTTCGGGGTTTCTCTTGAATTCATGTTTATAATAGTGCGGTCTAGCTGTGATCACATGATTTGATTGCTCCTGAAACATCGTTTTATGCGTTTTCTAGGTCCAATACAATCTACAGTACAAAGAAATGTGTATTAGGATTTAACATGAACTCTCGCCACCATTATTGGCAGAGAATAGCGCAGGCCCGGACAGCAATGTAAACCACATTTCTTCTTTTTGCTTCTTGAAAAAAACATGTAAGATGTGTAAATATATCAAGGATTTAGGCAAATGTAATTAAAATAACGGAAGAGATATTAATTTTCTCACTTACCAATTTAATCGTCATCCTCTCGAGCGCTGAGCTCAAACGGACGTCCGTAACGGTTGAAATTTAAAATGCTGCGTTCACGCGCATTCTGACACGCGCAGCTGAAATCCGACACTGTGTGTGCAGACAGTACAGAACTGATCAGCACATACACATGCAAGTTATTTGCTGTTTATGTCGAAGATCATTTAGTGCACCTGTTTGGAGGGTTGAGTTATAAGAATTGACTTTCAGAATCTAAGTAATTCCTACAGGATTTTCTTTAACCAGCAGATGGCAGAATAATGCCCCTAGCGCCTAGATCCAGAAACGTAGGCTATATTTAATTTAGATTTTTTTTCATTACAGGATAATGCGGCAATTATTTTTTCTAATAAACCTATTAAACTTGAAAATGTATATAAGTTTGTTTTCTTCAGAATGAAAGGTGTGCCTAAGTAAAATTGAAGTAAAAACACAAATATAATGTTCAATAGTGTAATCATTTAAATAAACCACTAATAATATATAAAGCACATTTAGCCCAAAGACCCTTTGTGCCAAAAGGGTTCTTTCTCCTTATATAGAACCTTTTAGGCAGAAAGGGTTCTATAAAGTTGGTTAAAGAACCCTAGGGTTCCTAGGGAACCTTTTTTTCTAAGAGTGTATGCTCTCAATGAAAAATGCAGAACAGTTAGTTCATGCGTTCATGACCTCAAAGCTAGATTACTGTAATGCTTTACTGGGTGGTTGTTCATCCCGCTTGATAAATAAACTAAAGCTCGTACAAAATGCAGCAGCTAGAGTTCTTACTAGAACTAGGAAGTATGACCATATTAGCCCAGTTCTGTCATCACTGCATTGGCTTCCTGTTAAACGTTGTATAGATTTTAAAATCTTGCTAATTACTTACAAAGCACTAAATGGTTTAGCTCCCCAGTACCTAAGCGAGCTCTTAATGCATTATAGTCCTTCACGTTTATTGCGATCTCAGAATTCAGGTCAGCTGATAATACCTAGAATATCAAAATCAACCGCAGGCGGTAGATCCTTCTCCTATTTGGCGCCTAAACTCTGGAACAATCTTCCTAGCATTGTTCGGGATGCAGACACGCTCTGTCAGTTTAAATCTAGACTAAAAACGCATCTCTTTAACCTGGCATACACATAACACATTATCAATTTATATTTTCAAATCCATTAAAGGATTATTAGGCTGCATAAATTAGGTCAGCCGGAACTGGAACACTTCCTATAACACCAGATGTACTCGTTACATCAGAAAAAGAATGGCATCTACGCTAATATTAGTCTTTCTGTTTATCCCGAGGTTTACCGTAGTCAACCGGATCCGGGCCCTATCCAGCTGAGACCAAGGACTGGCGCCATGACATGACCACAACGCAGCCCTGAAGTATCAGCAGAGATCAAGTCGACTAGATCATCCATTGTGAAGACATCATCAACACGACAGCCAGTGCCACAGTTCCTCAACAAACCATCCATACCGGCGTGATGAATATGATCCTCAACTGGACACGACCACAACGCAGCCCTGAAGTATCAGCAGAGATCAAGTCAACTAGATCATCCATTGTGAAGGCCTCATCGACATGACAGCCAGTAGCACAGTTCCTCAACAAACCGTCCATACCAGCATGATGAATACGATCCTCAACTGGATGGAACTGAAATAAATACTTTGATTGTTGTGATCATATCAGACTTATGATAGCAACCTGAATCGTAACAAAACACTGTTCGCCAGAGGAGGACTGGCCCCCCGACTAAGCCTGGTTTCTCCCAAGGTTTTTTTCTCCATTTTAACACCTATTTGCCACTTGTTTGCCACCTGATGTCACCTGATGGAGTTTGGGTTCCTTGCCGCTGTCGCCTTTGGCTTGCTTAGTTGGGGACACTTGACACATGACTTGACATTTGATATTCAACAGTATTCTTGACATTTATTCAACAGTGCTTCTGATCTGCCTGCATTGACACTATTCTTTAAGAGCTGCTGTGCAGCCAAAATTTATGTAACAGTTATCAATGTAAAGCTGCTTTGACACAATCTGCATTGTAAAAAGCGCTATATAAATAAAAGTGACTTGACTTGACTTGACTTGACTTGACAGCACCGGCGTCTGAACCAAACTAGTAGGACAACTGATGCTATGACTTGAATAAGGGGCCAATCTGGCGAAAAGTACGTTTATTTAATTACAAATAATTTGTAATGGATTACGAAGCTGCACTGAAACTGTAATTTTGACCTTCAACCGTTTGGAGGCCATTGAAGTCCACTATAAGGAGAATAATCCTGGAATGTTTTCATCAAAAACCTTAATTTCTTTTCGACTGAAGAAAGAAAGGCATGAACATCTTGGATGACATGGGGGTGAGTAAATTATCAGGAAAAGTTTATTTGAAAGTGGACTAATCCTTTAACGTCACTAGTAGAAAGGCAGCGCGATATAAACAAACCCAGACTAGAACTGAACACGGCGTGACGGCAGCTTCACATTCTCTATATCTACCTCCTCAATGGCAGTCAAGTCTTTCATTTCAGTAGAAAAATCGCTCCTCTTCATAACATAAGGTTCACGTCCAAAATATGTTGTGATTTTCTGTTTATACCTTTTTAAAGGTGCCCTAGATTATGTTTTTAAAAGATGTAATATAAGTCTAAGGTGTCCCCTGAATGTGTCTGTGAAGTTTCAGCTCAAAATACCCCATAGATTTTTTTTAATTAATTTTTTTAACTGCCTATTTTGGGGCATCATTATAAACGCGCCGATTTTATGCTGTGGCCCCTTTAAATCTCGTGCTCTCCGCCCACAGAGCTCGCGCTTGCCTTAAACAGTGCCTTAACAAAGTTTACACAGCTAATATAGCTGTCATGATCACCGTCTGTTCCTGTCAGTTCCCGGACTATATCTCCCATCATCCTCTCTGCCACTCACCTGCACACACTTAACACTAATCACTAATCACCACACCCAGCTGCAGCTCATTACCAGGACTATAAAAGACTCTTACACACATCACCTCACTGCTAGGTCTTGTTTTCCCCGTGTGACATTTCCAAGCGTTATTATTCTGTTTCCCTGTCTGTTCCGGTTCCTGTTGCTGATCCCTGTCTGGTTCTACAGTTTTGTGATTGTTAGCTGCCTGCCTTTTGACCACTGCCTGTTTCCTGACTACGTTCCTGCCTGTCTCTGATGTTCCTGTTTGCCCCGTTTGACCATGCCTGTACGACCACGCTCAATATTTATTAAAGCTTTGCATATGGATCTCACTCTGAGTCCCGCCGTCGTTACAGAAGACCTAGCCACATCTAGATCCAGCAGCTTTGTTGGGCGTCCTAGTCCCAGCATGGATCCCGCAACACATCTGGTCAGCCTTCGTCAAGGTAACTGCACCCTGGAGGTTCATATCCAGAAATTCCTGGACATTGCCCATTTTTTCTGATTTACCGGACTGTGCCCTCATTGACTTTTTTGCTTATGGACTAAATGAACCTCTTAAGGGGTATTTAATCGCTAATGGTCCCCGAGGGATGTTTATGGAATTCTTGGACTTTGCCCTGCTTACCGTTGGTTCACATTTTACTGTAGGTGTCACGGGGAAATGCGACACCGCAGTGAATCCTGTAATGGCCGCCGCATCAAAGAACACTCACAAAATGGCGGCCACTACAACATCACGTCACGTCTTCGCTGATCACCCAGAGTCAAGTCACGTCTCCGCTGATCGCCCAGAGCCACGTCACGTCTCTAGATTAGTCAGAGAACGGCAAGGATTACGTTCCAGTGTCGTTGATCCACCGCTGATTTCAGCGCGAGCAGCTGGCATTCCAAAGCGTCAACCGGCCGCTTCGCTCTCAAGCCCATCGCCCGCTACGCTCTCAAGTCAGCCGGCCGCGTCGCTCTCAAGTCAGCCGGCCGTGTCGCTCTCAAGTCAGCCGGCCGCGTCGCTCTCAAGCCCGCCGGCCGCTTCGCACTCAAGCCCGGCGGTCGCTTCGCACTCAAGCCAACCGGTTGCAACGCTCTCAAGTACTCCGGTTGCAACGCTCTCAAGTTCGCCTGTGTCTACGGACAAGAGGGCCACATCGCCTGTGTCTACGGACAAGATGGCCGCATCGCCTCATCCTCGGAAGAGGAGGAGGAGGAGGAAGGCTTCTTCCGTTCTTCCCCCTCTTACGCCCAAGCTGCTTGCTCGGCCGGCGCCACCTGCGCTTCTTGCCCTGCCAGCGCCACCTGCGCTTCTTGCCCTGCCAGCGCCACCTGTGCTTCTTGCCCTGCCGGCGCCACCTGCGCTTCTTGCCCTGCCGGCGCAACCTGAACTCCCTGCCTTGCCAGCACCACCTGAACTCCTTGCCCTGCCAGCACCACCCGAGCTCCTGGCCCTGCCGGCGCCATCCAAGCTCCTAGCCCTGCCAACGCCGCCCAAACTCCTTGCTCTGCCAGCGCCACCCAGGCGTCTCGCCCTGCCGGCACCACCCGAACGCCTGGCCCTGCCGGAACCACCTGAACTCCTTGCCCACGAGGCCGCAACAGACCCCGTTGAAATCCCCAAGAACTTTTTGGGGGGGGGCAGTATACCTGAGGGTGGGGAGCTTGTGGGTGGGCACTCTGCCTGGCCACTGCCGTCATTGGCCTTTGAACTATTATGGCCGTTTATGGACCCTAACCTGCCGTGGTTACCCAAACCACCTGACCTACCGTGGTTACCCAAACCACCTGACCTACCGTGGTTACCCAGACCACCTGACCCGCCGTGGCCGCCCGAGGCTCCTGACCTGCCGTGGCCGCCCGAGCCACCTGACCTGCCGTGGCCGCCTGAGCCATCTGACCTGCCGTGGCCGCCCGAGCCACCTGACCTGCCGTGGCCGCCCGAGCCATCTGACCTGCCGTGGCCGCCTGAGCCATCTGACCTGCCGTGGCCGCCCGAGCCTCCTGACCCGCCGTGGCCGCCTGAGCCTCCTGACCCGCCGTGGCTGCCCGAGGCTCCTGACTCGCCGTGGCTGCCCGAGGCTCCTGACCCGCCGTGGCTGCCCGAGGCTCCTGGACCTGCATTGGGGACCCCGTTCCTGTCTGCATGCAGGTCTCCAATGCACCCACCCTCCCTCCCTAGCTGTTCCTTTTACGCCGCGAGGACGCGCCTTCCGGGAGGGGGGCGTTATGTCATGATCACCGTCTGTTCCTGTCAGTTCCCGGACTACATCTCCCATCATCCTCTCTGCCACTCACCTGCACACACTTAACACTAATCACTAATCACCACACCCAGCTGCAGCTCATTACCAGGACTATAAAAGACTCTTACACACATCACCTCACTGCTAGGTCTTGTTTTCCCTGTGTGACATTTCCAAGCGTTATTATTCTGTTTCCCTGTCTGTTCCGGTTCCTGTTGCTGATCCCTGTCTGGTTCTACAGTTTTGTGATTGTTAGCTGCCTGCCTTTTGACCACTGCCTGTTTCCTGACTACGTTCCTGCCTGTCTCTGATGTTCCTGTTTGCCCCGTTTGACCATGCCTGTACGACCACGCTCAATATTTATTAAAGCTTTGCATATGGATCTCACTCTGAGTCCCGCCGTCGTTACAATAACCCTCAAAATGGATCTTTACAAAGTGTTCGTCATGCATGCGGCATGCATGCGTCGGATTATGTGAGTATTGTATACTGTTATATTGTTTACTTCTGATTTTGAATGAGTTTGATAATGCTCCGTGGCTAACGGGTAATGCTACACTGTTTATAAAGAATGAAGTTGTGTTTATGAATTATACAGACTGCAAGTGTTTAAAAATGAAAATAGCGACGGCTCTCTTGTCTCCGTGAATACAGTAATAACCGATGGTAACTTTAACCACATTTAACAGTACATTAGCAACATGCTAATGAAACATTTAGAAAGACAGTTTACAAATATCACTAAAAATATCATGTTATCATGGATCATGTCAGTTATTATTGCTCCATCTGCCATTTTTCGCTATTGTTCTTGCTTGCTTACCTAGTCTGATGATTTGGTTGTGCACATCCAGATGTTAATACTGGCTGCCCTTGTCTAATGCCTTTTATAATGTTGGAAACGTGGGCTGGCATATGCAAATATTGGGGGTGTACACCCCGACTGTTACGTAACAGTCGGTGTTATGTTGAGATTCGCCTGTTCTTCGGAGGTCTTTTAAACAAATGAGATTTATATAAGAAGGAGGAAACAATGGAGTTTGAGACTCACTGTATGTCATTTCCATGTACTGAACTCTTGTTATTTAACTATGCCAAGATAAATTCAATTTTTCATTCGAGGGCACCTTTAAACCAGCACAGTACAGACTTTTCCCCATCTCTTCCATTCTAATTTTCACTGCTTGCCCTCCACAATAATTTTGCACGTCACCAGAACCACGTGATTGCAAACAACCTATTCTTCATAGGAATGTGGGTGGAGAGTGCATGAAGGAGGGGCTCTTTGTGTAAACACAGAACTCTAGACAACTGTACTCAGGTAAGATGGTTATCCCTCTTTCTTTCTGTCTCTCATTTAAAATAATAACAATTTCGATAAAAAAACGATTTTTGCAGTTTCTAATAAGTTACATTAATGATATGTTAAACATCTCTTTATTTTGTAGTACTATTTAGCCTGTTCATTAATGAAATTATATATACTGAATAATTTATGAATTCAAGGAGTTTTTCTATTTTGGATTAAAAATATTTAAAGGTACATGATTTAAAGCCTTTTTCAAAATAACACAAAGCAAAACAGATGAGCAAACGTACAGAATTTACAATAGTTAGCATCTTATTTGCAAATATAATCTATATTGTATTTTTTTTCCAAACTATTGATTAATTTAAAGCAACTAGTCCCTTATCAAAATGTGATTTATTTTCATTTATATTATCAAAACAAATGTTTATTTCACATTTCTTGTCACTAATGCTATGCAAGAGCTTTAGTAGGTTAGCAACCTGAGCTCTCATTCATCTTTAATGTGAATGAATATGATAGGACCCAAGTGACCACACACAGGGAAGATTTGGATTTTTAGGTCTCTTTTGTCCCTGAATTGCACTGGTCAATAGTCAAGTAAATGTGTTCCTAAGTGTTTTGTGTCTTTTTGTAGTTGGTGATTGATGATGTGATCTGATTCAGAGTGTCACTATAATTGTTTCACTTGTTCATATAATATATTTATTCTACATGAATAAAACAAGATAAAACATAGAATTGTAATTAGTTCAGTGAATAAATTAGCTGATATTATCATTAATTTAATCACTGGGATCAAATGTTTCCAGGAGTGTTTTTTGCCAAAATGCCTCTGTAAACTGATACTGTTGACCTTTCATTGCAGAAAGAGTACTTTTTGCCAGACAGGGAAAATGCACCAGGTTGATGATGCGTGAGATTCCACAACCATTTAGATAACTATATATATATGTAAATATATGTAAATTACATCTGCATGTCATATATTGCACAGACACTAAAGAAACCATAAACACACAGAGTGTTACCATGTCTGTGGTATCAGTTGTCAAACTCAGGAGACTAAAGGCTTTTGTGAGACTGCCCTAGTTCTCAGTTACCCACAGTAGTTATCAGTGAAATGTGTGTGACTCAACAGAAGGCTAGTGTTCTTCTAAAAAGAAACTACAGAGGACTGTATTACAAAGTGATGACCTCTCCAGCAGAGAACGAAGCAACCAAGGCATACAATATTGTTATCAGAGGATTACATCAATTACAAAAAAAAACAAAACAAAAAAAAAAAAATCAGTTATGTATCAGCTCTGGTATCTGGTATGTGTGTGATATTTTGTCACAAGAGTTTAACATTGCACTTGCATTGTTTTTTGTTCCTTTTCCAACAGGTATTTTCAGTGAAGCTGAAGTGTACACAGCCTTCTGCTTTAGAATGATGCTGCTTGGTTCACACTTCCACAGGAGACCCTTTCCAGCAACTGTATCTAAACCAGTGCCCAGCAACCATGTGCAGCTTACCAGTTCAATCTTTGAAAAACATGAGGTCTCCTCCAAGTCTCTCAGCTCCTTTCCTAGCTGGATAACACAAACACTATTTGACCTATTGCAGAGTGAGCAGGAACTCCAACACCTAAGGGAATGGCAAACTGCAGAAGTGGACAAAATTAACCAATGTTTGGATTCTGCTATGCTTGGAGCTCAGAGAGAAGAACGTTACTTGCTGGAGAGAGTGGAGCAAATACATAGGGATATCCAGCAACATATACAACAGATAAAAAGAGAGAATTCAGCTGCAGCTCGTGTAGGACAGTCCCTGGTAGACAGGCAGCTGAGAAAGGTGGTCCAAATGAGAGAACAGATCCACATGTGGGGTAGATGCCCCAATGGTCCCAACAAAAGTCAGTTACTGAGGGGTGTTCAGGAGCTGATACAACCATGGGAGATCTCCCTCTCTCTAAAAAACGTACATTTCCAGCTTTGCCCACAGCCGAGTATCATACCTTTTGGAGAGGTTGTTGTGCAAGAGAACAACCTGAGTTTTCCAGTTAGTGTGTGTGGACCACAGGGCCACAAGTGTGCTATCCATTCTGGAGAGTTGGCACATGAGAACCATGTGGCTGTGTCTGAACAACTGCATACTCCATGTAATGGAGTTGTGGGTGGAATGGACAAAGAGTCATCCAGGACAAATACTAGAAGCTCTCGCATTGTCAGGAAGATTCGTTTATCAACAAGTGAGGAGAATACATTGGGGGAAAATGTAAAATTGCCAAGCCCAAAAGCACGAAAGCTTTTGCCTTACAAACGGGATAATTCTGAGTCATCTCAGGATGAGGACTTGGAATTGCCTGGTTCTGACATCTGTGGAGATGACCTGTTTTTAGCTATCCATCCAGTGTCAAACCGAGGAGAGTCAGAGGACAAATGGCCAGTAACTGGACAAAATGGAGACAGAAAACAGCCTCTCTTCAAAGGAAAGCAAAAGACTCTGCTCCCAGTTTCTAGTAGTGAACTTTCTTGTCCCCCTGAAGAGAACAGACCCAAACACTATGAAGGAAGTCAAGGATTCCAAGGAGAAATATTGCATTATGCTAATGATGATATGCAACCTAAGTCTGATTTCAGAGGTGCTAAATTAAGCTATCACAGCTACTTTGATTTTAAGGAACAAGCACAGTTAGGTAAATGCCCAGGTGAACTAAGACAACTGCCCTCTCCAGCAGATAGCACTGATTCCAGTTACACATTCATTGTCAGGTCAGCAAGCAGCCATTGTGATTCAATGAATCGAGAAAAAAGACGATCTATCTCTACAGCTGACCTTTCTACCAGGGGTCTTCCTTTGATTAACAGAAAAGGGGAGAATCTAAAGAGGAAGATGAACCATTGCCTGTCAGAGGGTCCTCCCTGTACTATTTCAGAACAAGGCCATAAAGTTTCTGAGACCTGGGAATCAAAAGACCATTCAACAGCAGGCTGCTCTGAGGTTTCTGGTGGAATTTCCAGATCTTTTTCTATGTCTGCTATAGAGGGAAAAGCTATGCAGCAAAACAGATGTGAACAGAAGAATGATAAAAGAAGTGGAGAGAGATCAAACATTGGGCTATTTATGGTTGAGGAGGAGAGGAGTACTTTAAAAGTTGGACATCTGGTCAAAAAAATTGGCAAACAAGGATCAGGACGCACTGACTTCACCTTACCCAGTGGACTTCATGCTACTCCTCAAGGACAACTGTTTGTGGTGGACTGTGGAAATGTCCGTGTGCAGATAACTGATCTACAGAGAAATGTTGTGCAACAAATCTCTCCTCCAGCATGTGAGGGCACCTCCAGACATTGCCGCAACTTCTTTGATGTTGCTGGTAATAGTAAGGGCTTAATAGCCCTTACTTGTGCTGCTGAACGTGTACTCCTAGTGTTTAGCCGTCATGGCCGCCTTTTGCAAACCTTTGGAGGTTCAGGATCAGCAGGTTCTCAGCAAGATCTGGAAGCTCCAAGAGGGGTCACTGTAACACAGCAAGATGAGTTTTTGGTGGCAGATATCCGTCGTGGTACCTTAACAGTCTTAAAGTTGGATCCTAAGACAGGAGCTAAGATGGAGCGCACAGTTGTTACAGGATTCCATAGACCTTACCTGGTGGCAACTTGCTTGGCATCTGGTTTGATGGCCGTCTCTGAGAGGGGCAATGAAACTGGACGGGCACCTTGTATAAAGGTGCTAGAACCTGGGTGGAACACCATTCGTATCTTGGGTATCTGCTCTGGCATGGGTCCTGTCCTTTCATGTCCTTGGGGCATTTGTATTGATGCAGATGGAGATGTCCTGGTTGCAGACTGGGGAAAGCAGCATTGTATTGTACTTTATCCTGCAGTAGGTGTTGGTCAGTCTATTGTGAGTCAAGGTTTGAGCAGCCCTAGAGGCCTTACTGTGCTGCCTGATGGCCACCTTATAGTATCAGACAGCATGAACCACTGCATTAAGATTTATCGCTACAAATGAGGTTTACATGTTGTCAGTAACCTTCAAATATCAGTTCCTTATAAAATGAAATACATTACGTTTGTTTGACACCTGCTTGATTATTATATTCTACTTAATACATTTAAAGACTTAAGTAGTAAGAATGTTAAATCCTATATAGAGAATCACTCATTCAGAGATGTCAAGATATCCAAAAATTAATTAATTGTATCTAGTATAGATCTGATGTAAGGATATATGATCATTTAAAATATTTTAAACCAATTTGTTTTAAATGACAATCTTATTGTTGTTTTATCTCTATAATCACTGTTATTAAGTTTTCATCTGGTTTGAAAAAGGTGTGGGTTTCTAGATTTAGATCTATTTGTTTAATTTTTGAATTGAGTAAAAACATATTTTTATAACAAAGGCTATACATTTGATTATTTTAAAGATGTTGTACATAACTTTTATCTATATCTCTATTTAGTTACATTTAGGTTTTATTTTTGTCTTTGTCTTGATTTGCTTGAGCTTAGTAGTGAATTAATCTGTTAGGTTTAAATAAACAGTTCAAAACCATTGTGATTAATCTTCATTTGTTGTTAGGTCATGCTGACTTCACTTATATGAGTTTTACACTTTTACAAAAGTGTTCTGAACAACATATTAGTGTTGTATTAGTGTAAAAAAAAAAAAAAAAAAAACTAAAGTCTGGCAGCAGAGTTTCTAGATGGATTCCATTAAATTACAGCAAATAACCATTTAAAAAAATTACATGCAAAAACTGTAAAATACAGAGCAGACTTTACAGTCAAATTTAATTAAATCACAGTATATTACTGTTAATAATCATTTATTAAACCGTGAACTGATATATTATGTCAATTTAATAAATGACGAACTTTCAGGTTAATCTCTGAAAATATAAGGTTTTTATGAGTTATTTTATAAAGCTGCTTTGTCCATCTACAGTAATTTTCTTTTAAAACAGAGATTTTCCATGTACAATAACTAAGAAATTATTTATAAAAATGCAATCAGCACAAATTCAAAAACAAATCTTTATGTTTACAGAACCAATCACAACTCCAATCTCTAAATTAATTACTTAGAAATACATTAAAAATATCAACCTTTAAAGCCAATTTCTGCTAAATTAACAAAATATAGTACAGGATACATTTAGTCAAAGGAGCCTGCACATTTACTGTATTAGTCATTGTACATAACACATTGTATGTCAAGTTACTTGAATTATAGGAAATAAAAGCTTAGTATATCATTTAGAACAAGTAAAAATATCTAAATTAAAAGACAATTGCTGTATACCTTTATTCTGTAACATTACTGTTATTATTTTATACATATACAATTACCTTTTATCCAAAGTGACTAAATTAGGAGTTCACAATTTCCAGCTAATCTAGCACAGTACGTGTAGAAAGGTTTTTTGTTTGTTTGTTTAGTTAAACAGAAATAATAGGTCAAGTGTTCACAAAAAAATAAATAAAAAAAACATCTTTAGCAGTCTCTTGAAAATGGTTTTTAGTTAGTCAGGTTATTCTCCCAGCATGCAACAGTCCAGGTAAAGGTCTGTGAAAGTGATTTTGTGCCTCTTTGGGATGGCAACACAAGGTGCCTTTCAGAACTCAAGCTTCTGAAGGGTTTATAAGTCTGAAGCAGTGAGTTTAGGTACTGGGGTGCAGAACCAGCTATTGTTCTGTAAGCAAACATCAGTGCCTTGACTTTGATGCAAGTAGCCAAGAGAGCATATTCCAGTCTAGATTGAACAAGAGCTTGGATGACAAGTTGAGTAGCATGTTCCAAAAAGAATGGCCTGATCTTCCCAGTGTTGTACAAGACAAATCTGCAAGATCAGGCAGTTCTAGCAATGTGGCCTGTAAAGTTTAACTGATCAATTATAACACAAAGGAGGGGCTGGCTGAAACCACTTCTGTCTTGGCAAGGTTGAGCTGAAGGTAAAGGTCATCCAGGTGAAACTCGGAAATTTCCAAGCAGGCTGAGATGCGAGCAGCTACTGGCTGATCATCCGGCTGGAATGAAAGGTAGAGATGTGTGTCAGTGATAGGATAAGCTAGGATAAGTTACAATTATACTGTACAAAACAGCTGCATGAAAAGGTGTAAACAAATAATTTGTTGTATGAGAAGAACAGAGCACTTGTTCCACACCTGAACTGCAATGCTCATCTCCACCATCCTTCCACATGACCTGAAATCACAAAAAAAAATAAAATAAATAAAAATTAGTAGGCCTATTACATTAATTCAAACATGCCAGCATATGTTTTACTGAGACAATGCAAAACCTCAACCTACTATGATCTGGAAGCTGAGCAGGAAAGGCTAACATTTGTTTTTGGCTGCCATCTGATTTTAGCTAAATTTATATTAAATAAAATTATGTTAATTACTTTGACTTAGCTACATCATATTACCATCTAGGGGTGTAACTGTTCATTCATCTGGATCAACGCAATTTTCATAACCAACAATCCAATGTTTCCTATGTAATGACAATTTACTCAGGCCACACAAGAAGAGTTTTTTGAAGAAGAAAAAAAGATTTTTTAAAATGTATTATAAGACTAATGTATGCATACTATGTGTTTGCAAGCAGATGCACTCAGAATATACAATTTATTATGCTGTTCATATTCTAGTCTCATCTGCTTTCCTGTACAGTATCATAATCAATAAGGTGTAGGCCTATAGAACACCGAAGGACTGAGACGAGACTGGTGTTACAGCAGACCGAGGTGTGTCAGAAGGGAAGGAGGAGCCCGCTGCAGCCGTAGAGGTGGAGGAACAGAGCATAGCGGCAGGTTTGCAAGTCCGTGGCGGAGGTGGTGAGATGACCGAATAAGGACGAACCGCTGGGATGAGGGAACCCGGTTGAGTTGAAAGGTTGGGGGGTTCTGGTGAAGCTGAAGGCAGAAGGAAACCTGTAAGGTTAGGATGAAGTGTATAGTCCATGCCAGTCCCAGTGCTGTTAGGTAGCAGCATAGAAGGTTGTGAAATGGGGTGGGGTAGGGTGGGTGATGATACCTCTGTGCTGAAGTCTATTAGCCAGTCCGATGTCCGTGTCTCCACCAGAATTCCCTCAGCCACAGATGGTACGGGCGCACCTCCCTGGTCAGATTGGCTGAGGGGCTCCTCTTCCGGGGAGAGGGTCCGCACTGGCCACTTGTCCTCAGACTCCGGCTGACGCATTGCGGTGGGTGGTAGCTCGCGTGATACTTCCGTGGTCACAGGTGGCGGAACGGGCTCTGGGTCCAGCTGTGTTCTGGATCGGGGATTGACGCTCTGGGGAAAAACACTTCCAAAAAATACAAATACAAAGCACAAACTTAGTTGTGTAATCCATTTGGTTTGGTTATCCATCTGTTACATGTGCGTAGTAGAGGTGGAACAGTTCTCGGAAAAAAAAAAAAAAAATAAAATAAAAAAATAATAATTCAAACCGTTCGGTTCTCCACCCATGGTTCGGCACGCACTTGCACTGTGGTTCATCCCAAATCTGTTGACGCTATGATCTATAATATGGTTTGTTGAAAACAACAACGTGTAAAACAAACAGACGGATTCGGCTAATGTATGTTTCAGTCGATGGATATGCATTCTGGTTTCCCAATACGTTACAACAGCGATGATCAAAAAAACGTGCCGAATGCTCTATGACCAATCATTTACACCGCCATCACCCGGGTGTTGATAGCACGTGAGCGCAGGTGAAACATGAACATCTCACGTTGCAATCTGTGTTTAAACTAAACTCATTTAAACCTTGCCAATTTAAACATTCATCCATAAGACGCAAAAGAATTTGCATGCGCTGTGAGGAGATTTGTGTGTGTGTGTGTGTGTGTGTACTCATCTGAAGCGCATACATGGAGAGCTGCATCACAGCGTGCAAATACTCTCGTGCAAATTCTCTTCCAAGTCTTGCACCTAAATGGACAAATTCACACAAAAATGGTCAACATGCCCATCTTAGCGAGTATCCTGACAAACCAACATGTTCTCCAACCAATATGCCTATAGAGACTCAGACTCGAGTCGCATTTTAACAGACTTCAGACTCGGACTCGACCTGAAATGACTTCAGACTTGACTCGACTCGGCACAAAAGACTCGGAATATTTTAAAAACGACTCAAGTCTTTTACTCTTAACTACTGATATAATAAATAAAGAATTTGTGTTGTGTTTAAATGGTTTTATAATATCTGCGTCACATATATTTCCTTACGTGTCGTGGTAGATCGGACTCTTGTCATAGAATTTGATTACGTATGTCCATGCGCATAAACTCCGAAATGTCATAATAAGAGTCCCATGAAACATGACGGGAGCCACCTTGACATATGTTCTTTCGTTTGGGTTTATTATCACGTCAGATCAGCTAGACGCACAGAATGTGGAAAAACAATTAAAGACGCCGGAACAACATCATCAAATTTTATGAGACATCGCATCCACAAAGGTTAGTCACATAAACTCACGCAGCTAGCTATTATACTGTGGTGTAGCTGCATGGCTCATTTGAATTGCCAGCCTGTTAAAATATGAACAAAAAAAATCTAGACTTTAAACCTAGCACTACGTTTTTATCAATCTTCGTATTATTTGCAGCTTTTCTATTTCTTAATGTGTGTCCATAAGAGAGATAGAAAGAGATGTTAATCCATTTATTACTTAAAGCTCATATTTTAACGTATCACAGTCAGCATGTGTTTTATATTGACATTCTTAAACATTCCGAAGTTTGATATTTTCTGATAATGACTGTCGTCAATAACAACGAAGCTGTATAACAAACTGATGTATAACAAACCGTGACTCACTGGCGCCCTCTTGTGTCCGTTTAGCGACTGTATTGAAAATGACTACTCGTGTTGCCAGGACGACTGTTTTGTACATTGTAATGGATTATAAAGCAAAAAACTGGATGTACTGTACATTATCCCTTACATCATAGGACCTTAATTTCAAATAAAACAGATTATAGAAAGATCATATATTTTTTCTATATAATACAACTAGGATAAACTAGGATTTAATTATGAGAATTTATTATAATTTATAATATAATTTTTTGAATGACTCGAGACTCGACTCGGACTCGTGACAAAAGACTCCAGACTTGACTCAGACTCCAGTGATAAAGACTTCAGACTTGACTCGGACTCCAGCTTAAAGACTTCAGACTTGACTCGGACTCCAGATAAAAGACTTGTGAACATCTCTGGTATATGTGCACGCATGCAGAAGATTGTTCCAGAGTTTAGGTGCCAAATAGGAGAAGGATCTACCGCCTGCGGTTTGATATTCTAGGTATTATCAACTGGCCTGAATTCTGAGATCGCAATAGACATGAAGGACTATAATGCACTAAGAGCTCGCTCAGGTACTGGGGAGCTAAACCATTTAGTGCTTTGAAAGTAATTAGCAAGATTTTAAAATCTATACGATGTTTAACAGGAAGCCAATGCAGTGTTGACAGAACTGGGCTAATATGGTCATACTTCCTAGTTCTAGTAAGAACTCTAGCTGCTGCATTTTGTACGAGCTGTAGTTTATTTATCAAGGGAGCGGAACAACCACCCAGTAGAGCATTACAGTAATCTAGCCTTGAGGTCATGAATGCATGAACTAACTGTTCTGCATTTTTCATTGAGAGCATATGTCGTAGTTTAGATATATTTTTAAGATGGAAGAATGCGGTTTTACAGATGCTAGAAACATGGCTTTCAAATGAAAGATTGGTATATAAGAGCACACCCAGGTTCCTAACTGACAACGAAGACAACAGAGCAGCGATCAAGTGACAGTATTCTAGGTTATTACGTGAGGAAGTTTTTGGTCCATAAATTTGAATTTCTGTTTTTTCTGAATTTAGTAGTAGGAAATTACTGGTCATCCAATTTTTTATATTAGCTATGCATTCCGTTAATTTTGTGAATGGGTAAGTTTTGTCAGGGCGTGAAGATAGTGCTGAGTATCATCAGCGTAACAGTGAAAACTAATGCCATGCTTCCTAATGATATCTCCCAAGGCTAGCATGTACAGAGTGAAAAGCAGCAGTCCTAGTACTGAGCTTTGCGGTACTCCATATCAGGGCCGTGCAGAGACCTTTGGAGGGGCAGGTGCTCAAAGTATAAAAGGGGCACATGGAACAAGGCTTTAAATAGCGCTGCTCAAAATATCAATACAGCAATATATTGTGATGCATTCCTTGCTGATTCGCGTATCAATATGGATGATTATGTATTGATACGGCAGCAAATGCTGTGATGCAGTTTTGAAAAAGAAACAGAATGGGAAAGTTTAAAAGTTAAAAAAATATTTTCTTTCCACCTAATAATAACTCGGGGATTAGAAACTAAGTTGTCTTAAGTTGTCCCAACCTGATGGCTTTTTCTTCTCTGTTTTACAGAATAATTAAGAACAGCTGTTACAGTAAAAACTATAGAAAACTTTATCCATGGGTTTCAAAGACGTCACTTCCGCTATGCCCGCCGCCATATTTGTGACCGGTCAGAGCTGTGCGCTCTGTTTAACATCCCTATGCCCTAATCCCTTCAAAGGGTTTATCCTCCGGAGTGAGAGCTTCGAAGGGATGAAGGGTGTAGGGGTCAAAAAAACTCTTTTTTTGGAACGCACTTCTGCGTCATCTTAACGAGACAATCAAGGAGGAGTAGATTGTGCAAGCTGCGCCCTTTGTTTAACGTTAGTTTATTTATTTATTTATTTATTTTAGGTTTATCGCATGTAGGCTATATTGTATATATGTATTTTAAACATTTGAATGGACTGATAAAGGGAGCTGTAAAGTTTTTTTGTTGAAGTACAATGTCGTTTTGACCATAATAGGGCTGAAACGATTAGTCGACATTATCGACAACGTCGACAATAAAAAATTGTCGACAAATATTTTTGTTGTCGAATAGTCTCTTGATCTCATATTTGAAGGGCCTGCAATAACGCGGTGTAACCAGTGGGGCGCTGTAGCGCAATACTGTAATGCAGCCCTCCCGGATCCAATCCAATAAAAGAAGTCAGCGCTTTGGAGAGCATAGTGCAAACGAAGTCGAACTCGTGAAATGTGGGAGATTAACATAACATATAAACATAACAAACATAACGTTTAGCAGAACTACAGAATACTGTCATGCAGGGCCACCAACTCTCATTCAGACTCACTGTTCTCACGCCACACGTTCATTTTCTCACACAGTGAAAGATGCATCGCAGAGCAGAGGACACAGACAACGGACCGACAGATCAGGTTACTTTTGATATAAAACTAAGTCTAAGCTTTTAAATTCAGTCAATATTACTACGGAATTCAAACAATACTTGTGGTGGTGACGCTGTTTAACGTTGTGTGGCAGATCGCTGTAACACCTCGGTTCAAGCGGCATGTGAACCTATTCCTCTCTATTACAGCGCGAAATAAACATGAATGAACATCAAAAAGTACTTACTGAAATTAATCCATCTCTATTGTAATCACTTAATCGGAGTTTTAACCGCAGAAAGAAGTCAATAAAACTTGCAAACAAATATATCACACAAAATGTAACATTTACCTCAGGAAAGCCATTCAATGACCATAAACTCGATAGTTTGTGTGTGTGTGTATGTATGTGTATATATATATATATATATATATATATATATATATATATATATATATATATATATATATACAGTACAGTCCAAAAGTTTGGAACCACTAAGATTTTTAATGTTTTTAAAAGAAGTTTCGTCTGCTCACCAAGGCTACATTTATTTAATAAAAAATACAGTAAAAAACTGTAATATTGTGAAATATTATTACAATTTAAAATAACTGTGTACTATTTAAATATATTTGACGAAGTAATTTATTCCTGTGATGCAAAGCTGAATTTTCAGCATCGTTACTCCAGTCTTCAGTGTCACATGATCCTTCAGAAATCATTCTAATATGCTGATTTGCTGCTCAATAAACATTTATGATTATTTTCAATGTTGAAAACAGTTGTGTACTTTTTTTTTCAGGATTCCTTGATAAATAGAAAGCTCAAAAGAACAGCATTTATCTGAAATACAAAGCTTCTGTAGCATTATACACTACCGTTCAAAAGTTTGGGGTCAGTAAGAATTTTTATTTTTATTTTTTTGAAAAGAAATTAAATGAATACTTTTATTCAGCAAGGATGCATTAAATCAATCAAAAGTGGCAGTAAAGACATTTATAATGTTATAAAAGATTAGATTTCAGATAAACACTGTTCTTTTGAACTTTCTATTCATCAAATAATCCTGAAAAAAATATTGTACACAAATATTTTGTACAATTGTACACATTAAATGTTTCTTGAGCAGCAGATCAGCATATTAGAATGATTTCTGAAGGATCATGTGACACTGAAGACTGGAGTAATGATGCTGAAAATTCAGCTTTGCCATCACAGGAATAAATTACTTTGTGAAATATATTCAAATAGAAAACAGTTATTTTAAATTGTAATAATATTTCACAATATTACTGTTTTTACTGTATTTTTAATTAAATAAATGTAGCCTTGGTGAGCAGACGAAACCTCTTTTAAAAACATTAAAAATCTTAGTGGTTCCAAACTTTTGGACTGTACTATATATATATATATATATATATATATATATATATATATATATATAATATGATATATAATATGTGTGTATGTATGTTGTTGTTTCATTTTTCAAAAAAACCCCACATAATTACATTATATTTTTTTAACCTGAAGGATATTGGTCTATTCAGTTGGCTTGAAAATTATTAAAAATACACTTTTAAAAGCTGAAGTGATTTCCTTGTTTTATTTACTAGTTAAAGTACAGTATAACTCAATATTTTAACTAATTGCTAAAGTAGAATAATCGAACAAAGCCTACTGATTAACCAGTGCAATAATCGATGATTAGTCGATTAATCGACCTAATAATCGATAGATTAATCGATTATCAAAATAATCGTTTGTTGCAGCCCTAGACCATAATAATGTACCAAATCTAACTCGTATAAATATTACAGTAGTACATACAAATATTATACATTCCTTTATAATTAAAATCGAACTCCTAGCCTCCTGTACCCATTCTGTGACGTCAAACTTCCCTGTGCAAAGGATCATGGGGGCCAGAAGTGTCCCATCAGTTGTTCCCTTCGAAATCCTTCATTCCAAAGGGCCCTTTGAAGTGGCCAGTTTTGAGCACTTCGGTTTGGAACGACCCTTCAATATGGCGGCCATGATTATTTTCACTCCGAAGTGCCCTTCGGAGGGCGATATATCCCGTTTGGAACGCACCGTAAGTCTATGGTGACAGCAGCTACAACTACCAGAGGAAGGCCAATGAAACACTCTCAGAAGGTTCACAACAAATTTACAATATGTCTGGGATATGTGGTGCTGTTAGCCGTTTCAACAGTCATCAGAACTACAAATTTATTTGATCCCAAAGGAGTTAGATCGGCGGAATTATTGGCTTCATTCAGAAAGGACCGTACTAACAGCTGGGACTGTCATTTACATAACATTATAATTGTATACAATGTTGTATTAAAATATTGTGAATTCTAGTTGCTGTGTTTCGGCGTGTTATTACAGGATGAACAAATTCACGACACGAGCTGACTACATTACTTAGTTCAAGTACATGCGTGCATGATTTTGTGCAAATATAAGTTGTAATATTATTTTTATTTTGTATTAATATCTGGATTATTTTATATAGGATGTGTTCCGTTGAGTTAATTAACTTTGTTTACGGGTTTTTATTCTCTTCAGCTTCAGCGTGCGCAGCTCAAACAGCAATGATTAAGTCATTAAAATGTTTACAGTAATATTAAAACTTTCATATTTTTTAAAAAAAAATGATGCATTATTTTTAATAACTAGCTCTTATATTGTTCTCGTATTATATTCAGCAACACTTGGTTTGATTAATAAGGATCACGAACAATAACAGATTTTTTTCTCAAATCATCTCATTTTGATTTGAGCTGCACGCGCTGAATGAACATCCGTAAAATAAAGCGCTTTAAGTTAATTAACTCAACGGAACACATCCTATATAGGGTAATTCATATTTATACAAGATAGACATAAAATTACAACTTATATTTGCACAAAATCATGCAGGCATGTATTTGAACTAAGTAATGTAATCAGCTCACGTCGTGAATTTGTTCATCCTGTAATAACACGCCGAAACACAGCAACTAGAATTCACAATATTTTAATACGATATTGTATACAATTATAATGTTATGTAAATGACAGTCCCAGCAGTTATTAATGTTGTGCATTGCTGTTTGGCTGCCAGTGGTATGGTCCTTTCTGAATGAAGCCAATAATTCTGCCGATCTAACTCCTTTGGGATCAAATAAATTTGCAGTTCTGACGACTGTTGAAACGGCTAACAGCACCACATATCCCAGATATATTGTAAATTTGTTGTGAACCTTCTGAGAGCTTTTCGTTGGCCTTCCTCTGGTAGTTGTAGCTGCTGTCACCATAGACTGGTAAAAGAAAACAGAGCGCGCAGCTCTGACCGGTCACAAATATGGCGGCGATAGAATACAGTGACGTCACATGAAACCCATGGATAGTAAAATCGACGTGGCCCATGTTTCGTACAGTACAATATAGTTTTATTATCTGATAAAAAAAAAAAAAAACAAACAAAAAAAACATTAATTGGGGGATAGGATGATGGTGGCCATGGCAGGGGTAAAAGTGAGAAATCAAAAATATAAATAAAGAAACTAAAATGTGTGTGTGTGTGTGTGTGTGTGTGTGTTCATTCTGATGGCACCTACTAAAAATGACAGTGTAGCATTAATCTTATAAGTGGAGGATGAGTGGTTGTAGGCACTTATAACAGAAGTTTCCTGTTGGACATGTCTCTAAAAATGTTAATGACATCATTGTTACTAGGGTCACATATCCTTCACACTGCACTTTGATGTCAGGTTAGGTATATTATTCATTTTATATTGACATTGATATTTTTACATTTATTTCCAGAGAGATATTATTGAGTTTACAGGCTAAAGTGGTCTTGCTGTTGTAAACAATGTTGCTATTGTAGGAAAAAAAAAATGTGTGTCACATTTAAAATATAATTATATTTTAATTCATTTCTGAATTGTTTTATTTTTATAATGATAATTCAGAAAATGAGAACATTTGAATAAGCCTTACCAGTGTTGTGATAATTATTTTTACGGCACTCTACGTTTAAAAAAAATAAATAAATACTGTAATATAATAATAGTTTAGTCAAATAACATAAAAAAGACCAGACCCCTCGATGCCTGCCTGTGAAACTTTTCTCCCTCAAACAGCACGCTAACGTTACTTCTACACTACAGACTACACACAGCAATATAAACAACACATCTGAATGTTCTCGCATCACATCTTTCTTGTAAAATAATAATAAGTAAATAAACATCCAAATCACTTCGCTGAGAATGAAACACCACTTACCATCTGCCGCAGTGTTGAAAATATCCCCTGGCAATTAAAAAATGCGCGTGCGGCGTGAGGAATCGTCCCGGTCGGATGAGGTCATCGTCGTCAGGTAAAAGGTCATCATGTGGGTAATTTTATTTACGGCTAAATTATTATTCATAAATTTTACTAATATTTAGATTGGGCATGGGCACACATTCACAAAAGGTCATGTTATTACAAAAAAATTAGAGGAAATTTTGCTTTGACAAAAGGGCACTTTGGGCACCAAGGGGCAAAGGGGCAGGTGCTCAAGCACCCAGCCTGCTAACATGATCACGTCGAGCCAGGCAGGCGTGGTTTCAGCAACCAGTCACCTTGGTTCCAACCACGTCTTGCCTCTTTGCCCATTTTCAGTTATCCGGGAGTGACGTGCGGTGACACGCTGCTAAGATGGCAGCGGCCTCATTTTCGCTTCAGAAATGCTCTTCAGAAATCTACGGGTGACGTCACAGACACTATGTCCATATTTTTTTTTACGGTACATAGTTCGATCCCAGGGAATTCATGTGCTCATAAAGTGTAAATGCAGCATAAATCACTAAGGGTAGGTTTAGGGATGGGGTAGGTATAGTCGTTAATAAAAAAAAAAAAGAGTTTTGCTAAATGGAAATAGGACAAAAGGTGTAAAAAGTCCACACATTGCATTTAAATGAACACGCATTTTGATTGGTAACGACAGTCATACGTCATTTCATGTTGACAGACATAACACGACACTGTCATTATTTTTATGCCAGCTAGAGGGCGCATGACTTTAAAGCGTAAATATAGGTCGTAATAAGGTGCTTAAACGACCTATAGGGTCATCCAATTTTTGGATGACCCTATAGGTCAGCAGTCTATATTCCTGTTTTTAATGTTAATCAAAAGATGAAGAAATCACTCTTGACTGAATAGCTTTGGTAACTTCAATAATGTTTCATCTTTAATTATTCAAAGCAGGGACGGATTATGGGTTATGTGAGCCCCTGGGCAAAACGTTCGCGAGCCCCCCCCCCTTAAAAAAAAAAAAAAACGCCAGCATTGTCTGGGATAGCTAGTTGTTACGTCATCATGCCACTTGTGGGTCCAAACTAGTGCGGCGTACGCGTACCGTGTTGTAAAAGCAGAATGATGTTGACACCGCAGTTGTACAGAGCCACGCCTCCTGTCACTCACTCAGAACAGCGGCAGGCCTCGAGACTCTCTCTCGGTCCAGTGGAAGGGTTTTTGTTATATAACAACCGATATGACAACTTTAGCACATTTATCAGCTATACATTCATTCAGTGTTTCCCATTAATGACCCTGTACTGCCGCCACCGTTTCATAATGAACTGAACATTTAAAACATACTACGTTTTACAACGAGCTAAAATCGAAACCGTGATATGGCTTTGTGCCTATATAAAACAGCAAAAGACAGCGATTAATTATATATACACTCTGCCTGTGCTGCGTGTTTTAAAGAGAAGTGCGCACATCTGCGCACGCGATCGGCTGGTGATCTGGTGATCAAAATAAAAGCTCAAGGATTTATCTTTTAAAAAGAAATCGTACAAAAGTATTGTAAAAAAGATGTTTGAACCCTTTTTAATGTCCAGGTACAAGTCAATGCTGTTTCTTTGTTCAATTTGCACACTGTACATGGGTTGAAGCTCTTAATTTTGAGTTTCCAGAGAGCACCAGATTGATGCATTTAACCTTAAAATTTTCAAAATTTTCTTCCGGGGGGGCATGCCCCCGGACCCTCCTAGAGCTGGTACATCCAACAAAGTTTTACAAATTACAGTGTCAAATAATGTACATTTTCTGAACAAGAATACGTCAACAAAAGCTCCTTTCATGTCAGTAAAGCTGTTAATAGAAAATTAAATTGTCTTTGGACAAATATAGATTTGGTCTAAGCCCCGAATGTTTACAATGTCTGGCTCCGCCCCTGATCATCCCATTTCTATTCAGCAGCCTGGTTATTACCATGGGAAAAGATAGGTCTCTCCCCATGATTTACGCATTGCAAGGAGTCCAATGTGAAAAAAACTGTTATTAACACCAACTTTCTCAAATTAATTCAAATATTTATTATTTGTAGTGTCATTATTGATGTTACGTACATTCACATCAGAAGAGACCAGAGCGACGAAAGTCATTATTTCTCGGCGAATTGGCCGAACAAAGCAAATTCACTGGCAGTGAAGCGAATTGGGCGGGCCAGAGCGAAAAAGAGAAGTTAAAAGTCAGTTAACCTTATGTAATGAGTTATGACGCGGTTCGGTGAAAACCAATTCTAATATATAGATTTACCAACGCCCCACGGTAACAGGCTAAATCAAACATTCCAATGAGCGAACAAAGTGAATAAAGCAAATTCAACAACGAAGCTTCTTCAACGACCTTGGCGACGTGTTCGCTTTGGTCTCTCCTGGTGTGAACGTACAGTGAGAGCCATGTTGGGGCACGGTTAGTGATCACACTACATGTGTACCGTGTCCAGCTGAACCATGCCAGAATCCACCTGTGTACCATATCCCCGTACAGAACGGAGTGATCAGGGGTGTAGTGGTAAAATAAGAATTCTGTGATCACATTTTGTGCATAAACTATACTATGATGTGCATTTAGATCAATTGAGAAGTGGGTAAACTCTAATTCTGAAATTTCAGAGGTGGGTAAACCGTGTTTACTTGCGTTTAGCCTCCACTACAGCCCTGGGAGTGATTACACTGGTCAAACTCTTACACTGCTACACTGGTCTGGGGGCCACTCAGCGGGCAGGTTAACCGCCTCAATCCTACCATGCTACCGCTCCCTAGTCAGAGGGCCTTCTGTAAGGCTGTTAACACGCCCCCCTCCCCTCCCCCCAGAAGCCAGGGGCCCCATGGTAGGGGCCCTTGTAATCAGATGGCCCTCTAAAGGTACACTACACCCTCCTCCCTAGCCTAGGGCCTCCTAGTAGGGCCCTCATAATCAGAGGGCCCTCTAAAAGCCCCCAAAGCCCCCATCCTCCCTATGGCCCCCTGGTAGCCAGAAGCCAGGACCATAATAGGAGGGCCTAAGAGGGCCTTCTAAAAGTAGGCTCCCATGCACACATTTCCCTTTAAAGTTCCTATAGCAGGGCCGGGGGCCCCCTGAAAGCACCGACCTCCCCCCCCACCACCACCAGCACCACCACCACAACCACCACAATTCAAGGGCCCTTGGCAGCCAAACGCCCTCCCTATAGGGTCAGGGGCCCTTGTAGGCAGAGGATCAAAGAATGTAGGCCCTCTAAAATAGACAAACGAAAATACATTGTTGATAAGCGTTGCAAATAGTTTTGGGCTAGGGGCCCCACGGGCCCCCTGCACCCCTAGGGCCCCTGGGCAGCGGCCCCGCTGGCCCGGTTCGTAATCCGTCCCTGATTCAAAGACGTTTATATGTGGTGTTATTTTATATTTGATTACTTTATTCTATTTCTGTGCCTGAAAGCCGTTAGATAGCTAAAAAACAACCTGTAAAGCATTGTTTATTTTTTGTATCTTAGCTCTCGTGTATTTATTTGTGCCGTTTCTTGTAGTTAGATTATTTGATTTTATTTTTATTTCACAACTGTCCTATTTTTTACTGAACATAGCACATACCAAACCCTACTGAAACCGTGACCCTCAAACAGTGTTGCCAACTGTTTTCAATTGAAAGTAGCTAAAACTGGTAGCTAAATGTCACTAGAAAACATCATAATGGCAAATTGATTGATCTAAATATATATGAATTAATCAGTGGGCAAAATAAGAATCTAGATAAGGTTTGTCCAAGAAGTTGCTAGATTTGTCCCTAAACATTTGAAAAAAGTCTCAAAAGGGGTGGGGAAGTCATTAAATCTAGTGACAAAATTCCTAAATTGGCAACACTGCCTTCAAATCGTGATACAAACCGAACCGTGAGTAATCTGAACCGTTCCACCCCTAGTGCGTAGGCAGGCAGGCAGATAAAGACGAATAAAGTTCCAATACAAGGTTCAATATCCAAACTGATAGAGGTACACGCACACATAACTGAAACGAGACCGAACACCAAACTGAACACAACCAGGAACTGATATACACAAGAGTTGATTAACTAAGGATGCACAGCTGTGATGGTGAGTTAGTGTCCAGGAGCACATGTGATGAATGAAAAACAAAACAAACAGAACATGAAGGTGACAGTGTGACAGGGCTATATTATTATAAAAATTTCCTAAATTTCCTTAAGTGTAATTTAAGTTTGTATACAAATCAGTTCATTTTAACCTTCAATATGAATGTAGAACCTACTGATTCCCATGTAGAGCATTAGTTGACTTTTTTTTTTTTCTTGAGAAAATTTGCCATGTACTGTACCTGATATACAGTACATTCAAAATAATTGATACTGAATTGAATTGCAAGCTTGTGAATCAAAATGCATAATATGATGACAGACTGGCAGGAAATGGTGCAAAACAGAAAACAAAGTCCAAACAGGGTGATATTGTGACATACTGATAAGCCTAATCTTTCTATTATTCATAATAGTTGCAACTTGCACTCTTAAATGTGCATTGAAAATTGCCAGCTGATAAAACCTATGATCCAAGGACAATATTCATATAACATCTAAGTCTAAATGTAGATCTTAACTTGCTGAGTTAAATGGTGATTGACACTAAATAGTAGAAAATCAGTCCAGTCTCTCCAGCTGTAAATGTCATTGGCTGTTAAAGTCAACAGTTGCTTATAATAAATTGACATGTTGATAACATACACATAAGCATTCTTTCAGAATGCTCTCAAATACATGTAGCTTAGATCAGTTGCATGTGTGACAGATTGAAATATGCATTTAAATTGTGTGTGACATTGAAATATGCATTTAAATTCATAATATGCAATTAAATTCATAAATCTGAAACAGTAAAAATATTTTACATGTATGATCTTGTAAATGTTTAAAACTGTTTATAAAATGTACATATGTAATTTGAGTAATTATTTTGAGTTCATCTTTGATCTATTAGTTTGGCACATTAAAGGTCCCGTTCTTCGTGATCCCATGTTTCAAACTTTAGTTAGTGTGTAATGTTGTTGTTAGAGTATAAATAAAATCTGTAAAATTTTAAAGCTCAAAGTTCAATGCCAAGCGAGATATTTTATTTAACAGAAGTCGCCTACATCGAACGGCCAGTTTGGACTACATCCCTCTACTTCCTTCTTTAATGACGTCACTAAAACAGTTTTTTGACTAACCTCCGCCCACAGGAATACACAAGAGTTGCGTTTGTAGAGTGTGTTTGTCGCCATGTCGTCGAAACGCTGTTATTTTCATCCCGCAGTCCAATCACCGGGTCTGATTCCGGCTCAAATTGATAGGGTAAAATTAAAGACATGTTTACAATAACACTGAGCGCGTGCATCTCCACGTTATGGTAAGAGGCGTGACCTTTCCGGGCACGGTGCGCTAAGCTGCTGTCGAATCACAACACAGGAACCGCTGGCACAATCAGAACTCGTTACGTATTTCTGAAGGAGGGACTTCATAGAACAAGGAAGTCATCAGCCCGTTTTTATGACAGTGGAAACAGCGGTATACAGATAAGTAAATTATGTGAAAAATACTGTGTTTTTTTACACGCGAAACATGAACACGTGTTATATTGCACACTATAAACACAATCAAAGCTTCAAAAAAACACGAAAAACGGGACCTTTAAGGTGTGTGATCGATTGCTCTTGCCTGCTGGAACACTAGGGGGAGATCTCGCGGGTTTCTTCATTCTACATAAAGTTCGCAGTGGGGAAACATCTACGA
Source organism: Megalobrama amblycephala (assembly GCF_018812025.1). Classification (NCBI taxonomy): domain Eukaryota; kingdom Metazoa; phylum Chordata; class Actinopteri; order Cypriniformes; family Xenocyprididae; genus Megalobrama; species Megalobrama amblycephala. Next base: position 32,565,001 of record NC_063044.1, on the reverse strand, counting down.
GTTTCATGTTTGTTCGTCTCCCTCTTTTCAGGTATTCTAATGATAAAATGTTAATGATATAATGTTTAAGAGTGTGTAGATATTATAATGATACCGATTGCATTTTATTAAAGATGTTTTAAAAGCTTATTAGTTTAGAGATGCACGAGCTCAGCCGTGAGATGGCGCGAGACCAGTGTTTAACATTTTCGTATTTTGTATTTAATGTTTAATATTGTTAATTTAGTGCCAATTGGTTGAATTGCTTTAAAAAGGTGAATATATTGAGAAATGTGAATTACAGAGAATCCAAGATATTGATGTATTTTAAGATGAGATAATTGTTTAAAGAGTATTAACATGTTATTTTGAATTGTTGTATCAGATATTCTCATAAACAGCTATATAATATGTATTAATGTATTATTTATAAATAACTGAAGATTTTATAATTAACTAAAAATTGTAATTTAATAGCTTATGTTCCCTTTCGATACTTCACTCGTACTGCGTATGGGGAAAGGTCTCCTTTTTCCCTGTTACTGAAGCCTTTTTCAATAACGCAGTGTAACTGCATCGTCATTGGTTCACTCATAGACAAGTTGTTGAACCAATGACGGCGCGGCATAGCTGCGCGGCCTATGGCGACAAAGCCCGCGAATATTCCCGCCGAAATGGGCGGGGTAGCTATATAAGCAGGCGCTTCGCCATAGGATTTTAGTTCTCTCTCCTTCAGCGACGACTTCATATAGCTCTTCGCTGATCTCCGGCTGAAGCCTTCGCCGCCTGGAAGAAGCTCGCCTGGGAGAAGTTCTCGCCGCCGTCGAAGAGGCTCCCGCAGCGGACTGAGCTGAGACCGCCGAACGAAGACAGCGCCGGCGCCCTCGCAGACTGCTGCCTCAAGCGCCGCTCTCGAGCCGCCCGCTTCCCGCTTTCGGCCACCTCTCAGCGCGTCTCCTGCCGCCATCCGGCGCCGTTTAAAGAGCTCTTCCCGCGGCTTAACGCCGCTTTCTAAAAGAGCTTTCCCAGCGGCTCTCGCCGCTCTAAAAGGGCTACAATCGCCGTTTTCACGGCGGCGGCGTTGCCTCAATGCCGCGCCACAGCTGTGGCACATGCAGAGCCCCTCGCTCCGCAGATCTTCGCTCTCTAGCAGCTGTTCACCGCGCCGCCCTCGTGCCGCCTTCAGCATCTGAGAGCTTTCAGCTCATCCCCTGCCGTCTTCCGTCAGGTGAGTACAGAGCTTATTTTTCTACTTTCTCGCTGGCGTTTGCTTCAAACGGCGTCTCTCAGAACGCGTCATTTGCCAGGTCCTCCCCCGCAAACCGCGTTCGTTGGGGATGCGTGCTCTCACTCGGGAGCGAGCTCTCACTCTCAGCTGAATTTGACATGATGCTCTCCCCTGACTTAGGCGAGACTCATGATACATTTTCTATCTGAGTGAGTGTATTTCTCCTTCTTTCAATGCGCGTTCTTCTTTCAATTCTGCTGTTTGCGCTGAGTTTCTCTATGCGTTGCTTGCCGGTTCCGTCCCGCAAGCCGCATTCATTGAGAAATATAACATGTCGCTCTCCCCTGTCTCGGGTGAGACATATATATATATATATATATATATATATATATATAATATATATATTTCAGTTGATACAGTGTATTTCTGTCGAGTTTGCTGAATTTCTCAGCGCGTTGCTTGCCGGTTCTGCCCTGCAAACCGTGTTCTTTGAGAAATATAACGACACTTTCACCTGTCTCAGGTGAGACCTATGTTGTTTATATATTCAGCATATCAGTCGATGTAGCATATTTATTCCAGTCTCTCTGCGTGTCGTTTGCCGGCCCTGCCCCTGCAAGCCACGTTCATGAGGATGTATGCGCTCACTGAAAGCGAACTCAATGCTCACTCGTGCTTGGTGGAACTAACATGCTCATTATGCTGGACCTCTGTTCATGTGACTTGCTGGCTCTGCCCTGCAAGCCATGTTCATTGAGGAAGAGCAGTCTCACTTCCAATATCGCTCGGCTGAATATATCTTGATGCTCTCCCTTGACTCAGGTGGGACACATGATGTATATTTTTTCCAAGAAGCATATATCTGTTTGCTGAGTTTCTCAGCGTGTCGTTTGCTGGTTTCACCCCGCAAGCCACGTTCATGAGGATGCATGAGCATTTCTAAAAACTAGCCGGTGTGCAGGCCCCATCCCAGCGGCCCACCACCTGGCGCCATTCAACCCCTTGTCATGCGGGCCTGGCAGGCCATCCCCAGAGTATCAAGTGGGTTCTGGGGATAATATCTCAAGGCTACTCGCTCCAGTTTGCTCGCAGACCCCCGCGTTTTGGCGGGGTGCTTTCCACTTCAGTAAACACGGACGACGCTCACGTCCTCCGAGCCGAAGTGATGTCTCTGTTAGAGAAGGGGCCTATAGAAATAGTCTCTCCCTCAGAGAGCGATTACAGCCATTACTTCCTCATTCCCTAGAGTGATGGCGGTCTCAGACCCATCTTAGACCTCAGACTCCTGAACCTTTCCCTCATGAGACGGAAGTTCAAGATGTTAACGCTGAAGCAGATCCTCGCGCAGGTTTGCCCCGGGGACTGGTTCTGTTTGCTGGACCTGAAAGATGCATACTTTCACATCCAGATAGCCCCCCATCACAGGTGATTCTTGAAATTCGCATTTGAGGGTGTGGCTTACCAATATACGGTCCTTCCATTCGGGCTGTCCCTAGCTCCTCGCACTTTTACCAAGTGCATGAACGCGGCGCTTTCCCCACTGAGACAGTTGGGAATCCGGGTTCTCAATTATCTCAACGACTGGCTCATCCTAGCCCAGTCACAAGCCGAGCTGGAGCATCACAGATCTGTGCTACTCGGCCACATGGAGTGCCTGGGTCTCAGGGTCAACTTTGCCAAGAGCTCACTGCTCCCCAGCCAATGTGTAATGTTCCTGGGTGCAGTCTTCGACTCAGCCCGTATGACGGCTGTAGTATCGCCAGAGCGCGCTCTGGCCATTCAGCAGCTCGTGGCATTGGTCAGGAACAGAGCCTATCTCCCTCTGAAGTACTTCCAGAGGATGCTAGGGCTGATGGCTTCCACCTTCCCGGTTCTGCAGCTCGGCCTTTTTTGGATGCGGCCTCTGCAATACTGGTTGAAGTTCCGGGTCCCTCCTCACGCCTGGAGGCATGGCCGCCTGCGTCTCGGGGTCAATCAGGCCTGTTCGACAGCTCTGAATCCTTGGATGAACCCTGTATGGTTCAGTCAAGGTGTACCCCTACAGGCGGTGTCCAGAAGGACGGTGCTTTCAACAGATGCATCCAACACAGGTTGGGGTGCTCTTTGAAAGGGCAGACCGGCCTTTGGCTCGTGGTCTCACGAAGAAAGCCATCTGCACATCAACTGCCTCGAGATGTTGGCAGTGATTCGAGCCTTTCACGCGTTTTAGGCACACCTGACGGGATGCCACGTCTTAAGTCCAGTCGGACAGCATGACAGTGGTGTCATACATAAATCACCAGGGCGGTCTTTCGTCCAGCTGCTTATGCGCTCTGGCGAAGCGTCTTCTGGAATGGGCATTACCGAGGTTTCAGTCGCTCAGAGTGACTCACATACCCGGGAGAACAAACTTGGGAGCAGATATGCTATCTCGGAGCAATGTCCCCTCAGACGAGTGGATGCTCCACCCCCAGACGGTTCTCACAATCTGGGAGTTCTTCGGGAAGGCAGAGGTAGACCTCTTCGCCTCAGAAGACAACTCTCACTGCCCAATTTATTTCCCGAAGGAGGACAATGCGCTGGCTCACGTCTGGCCCAGCACCCTCCTTTACGCTTTTCCCCCGATTGCTCTGATCTCGCAGATCATCAGACGAATCAGGGAAGACAAGCATAGAGTCCTCCTGGTGGCCCTGCTCTAGAGGAGCCAAGTTTGGTCCTCAGAGCTGTTCAGGTTTTCCACGAAAGCTCCGTGGCCGATCCCCCTGAGACGGGACCTCCTCTCTCAGGTGAACAGGACGATTTGACATCCCCAGCCAGAACTCTGGGCTCTGCACTTCTGGTCCCTCGATGGGAGCCCGCTAACCTCCCCGGGGACGGGCTGAATACCATCTCTCAGGCGAGAGCTCCGTCCACGAGACGCCTCTACGCCCAGAAATGGTCGGTCTTTGTTAGCTGGTGTTCTGCATGCAACATAGACCCAGTGGAGTGTGATGTATCTCCGATACTGTCTTTCCTCCAGGAGCGTTTAGAACTGGGTCGCACCTCTTCAACGCTCAAAGTTTACGTAGCAGCCATCGCAGCGTTTCACGCTGCTATCGCTGGCCAGTCAGTGGGACGAAACAACCTTGTGGTGCGTTTCTTGAGAGGTTCTAGGTGATTGAATCCATCTCATCCTCTCACTGTTCCCACCTGGGACCTCTCTTTGGTCCTCAGAGCTCTCAAAGGGCCTCCCTTTGAGCCACTGTGTTCAGCTGACCTCAGACCCCTGATGCTCAAAACCTTACAAGCTCGGGTCCTCTCGGTATGATCCAGCGGCCTCTATCGTGCTCCGCTTCATGCCACTCTGGGAGTTACTCCCCTTTTGGTAGTGTAACTAAGGGTTCGACGGCTCCGGCCTTCTCACTTGTCCTCTGGTTCCCTTGCGGTGTCCAAGACAAGTCCAGTCGTTCCCTGCCGTGGCACGGCGCTGTTGAATTCGTTCCCCATACGCAGTACGAGTGAAGTATCGAAAGGGAACGTACTCGGTTACTAACGTAACCTCGGTTCCCTGAGATACGGAATGAGTACTGCGTTACATGCCGTGCCACGAGGCTGCGGCTTCAGTGTCGTCGCTTCAGTCGAATGACCTGAAATCCTATGGCGAAGCGCCTGCTTATATAGCTACCCCGCCCATTTCGGCGGGAATATTCACGGGCTTTGTCGCCATAGGCCGCGCAGCTATGCCGCGCAGTCATTGGTTCAACAACTTGTCTATGAGTGAACCAATGACGATGCAGTTACACTGCGTTATTGAAAAAGGCTTCAGTAACAGGGAAAAAGGAGACCTTTCCCCATATGCAGTACTCGTTCCGTATCTCAGGGAACCGAGGTTACGTTAGTAACCGAGTACGGTACTCATTGTAAAAATGTGTGAAAAGAGAAGACGAAATGAAAACATTCTACATAAAGTTCGCAGTGGGGAAACATCCACGAGTTTCATGTTTGTTCATCTCCCTCTTTTCAGAAGTATAACACATAGGCCTACTATATGCATTAGTGAGTGTGGCGGTGCTTATGGGGTGTTGCTCTGGGACGGGAGAGTATGAGGCTGGGAGGGAAAAAAAGTCACAGTATACTCTCTACAAAAAACTAGACCGCTGCTATCCTCTATATAGTGCACTATGTGCCATTCACCATATAGAAACTAGTAAATGTTTGGTCTGTATCAATTTCATACCACTCTGCTGCCACCACCTTTGTTTAACCCGGTCAGGTCCGGGATAGTCAGGAGTCTGAACAACCACAACACCAATATTAACAATAAAGTATTTTTTTTTTATTAACACACATTAATTAATTAAAACTTTGGCTTTAGGCCGAGACACATTAAACAGCAGTATAAAAATCCAGATACACACTGCAAAACCCAATTCATCAACTTCAATTCATAAGATACCAGTTATCAGTGCCAATATCACTCCAATTCAACACACATGTTCAACAACTAGGGCTGTCACGATATTAGATTTTTTACACCACGGTTATTGTGGCCAAAAAAAAAAAAAAAAAAATGGGGGGATGGGGTGGGATGTATCAGTCTAAATCATTTTTACTTTGTTTATTTAGTTTTTCTCTTTCAGGGTTGCTGCACATTTATTAAAATCAAATTTAAGGCTTTTTAAGACCTGAGGAAATAAAAATTAATACTAGCATAGTAGCCTATACATTATGGCTGTTACCAATCAAATGAAATTATCAACAAATCCATCTTTGCAATACAGAGGTGAAACAGAATGAGAAGTGGCATTAATATATTTACACAGCATTTACAATGTGTCTACATAAATGTAATTCAATATTTAAATATGGATTTTTTTTTTCTAATTTTAAGTTAATTAAAATGTACCTTAAATATGAAACAAAGCAAGTCACTGTCTTAATGAGTGAGTGAGTCAACCGATTTGTTCAAATGATTGATTCATTCAGGAATGAAGTACGGATTCATTCGTTCTAAACGCAGATTCAGTCAGTATAACAAAAACATTTCTGTTGCACGGGGGCTGTGTTCTGCTGTTCATAATTTTGAAATTTTCATGGCGAAATAAAGGACAAACAAACAAAGAATACAACAATAACGTTACTGTGTCTAAAATGTAACTCACATTGTTCATTTAACAATAAGTTGACGGAACATTGCATTTGTACTGATTTGGGGAAAACGGCACTCTTGCTTGTGTGATATTGTAATACAACTACATCTTATATGATATAATGACAAACTCGTTAGGGCAAAAAATGCCTGTGTATCTTGAATTTTGTAGACATATAACTGCATGCATAGCTACATCACGCTGAATAAGATGAGTAAAGAAAACGCGGTAGGCTAACTTATTAAAAGAATCACCCTGTATTTAAATATATGAAGGCAGAAAATCACTGTTAACAGGTTAATATGTGACCTGATCCAGCAAAATGAGTCACAGTGACCCAAATTTCAAAACTGAGATTTTGGCATCAATGGAAAGATGAGACAATAAGCTTTAAAATGATATCCTAGTCAGAGTCATATGGTTATGGTTGTCTGCCCTCTTTTTCCAATTGAAAACCTAAGAACATCGCTTTTAAAGTTTTTTGCCCGTTTTTTTTTTTTTTTTTTTTTTTTGATATCTTTCAAAATCCATTGCATTTAAAGGGATAAACTATTTATTTTACAGCTTAATTTGACCAAAGACATTTTTATATATATATATATAAATGCTATTAAACCAGTCTGAAGCTCAAATTATTTTAAAGTATTTATTTGAATTAATATTTTATAAGGCACTTTTACAAAGATTTTCTAAAATCAGAAAGATTGAACAGAGGTGCTAAATTTTTGCTTGAGAGAGAGTGTGTGTGTGTGAGTGAGTGAGTGAGTGAGTGAGTGAGTGAGTGAGAGAGAGAGAGAGAGAGAGAGAGAGAGAAAGTGAGAGAGGCAGAGAGACGAGCAAAGAACAAAACAGAGAACAAATAATGCTAGCCTATGCAATCATATCTTTGTGTAGGCTAGTTGACAATAACAGTGTAAAGGGGCTCGCACACCGGACGCGAAGCTCAGCGCGTCTTAAAATTCGAACGCATTGTTTTCTATTGTTTTCTGGGCGCTGCGGGCAGGCGCCAAATGTCGCCGCCGGTGTGCGTACACTCATAGAAAACAATGCGTTCAAATTTTAAAGACGTGGCGCTGAGCTTCGTCCGGTGTGCGAGCCCCTTAACAAATTCATAACGGAGATACCAGCGCGCGCTAGTCTGACAGGAGGATGGCCAATCGCGTGCCTGTCAGTCGAAACGGGGCTTCCCATTGATAAAAATCAGCGTTTATGTCAGTGTGTTTACATTTCTAAGCTTTTTGATTGGTTCTATACAACATGTAACACCATATTTGGAGAGCAGAGGTAGTGACGTTTCAGGGGATACCGGGAAATGTTCATAAGTGACGAGAGGAGTTGAGAAGTTCATTTCCAGCGAATTTAGTAAAACCATGTCAAATTTAATAGCCATTTAAATACCTTTACTCAATTATCTGGACTACGAAACTTTGGGAGATTATTTTTGAAAGTCTGTTCTTTGAAATTAGCTTTTTTAAAAAATCGATTTTTTCATTGTTTTTCCACATTATCGGCCCATATCTTAAAATATAACGTTGTGACTTCCGACTCATTTCGCCAGAGCGGGTCACATATAACATTTCCCATTCCATGACTAGTAAAATAATCTTACTTACTCTCTGCATGGTGTAATCTGCAGTGATGGACATGGAGGTGGGTAAAAAGGTTGATGGTGTTGCCATCAGGCCTGTTCTCTCAATTCCATCTGCTCCTTAAATCAAGTCTGTCCATTCTCTTTGTGTCACGGTTTATGAATGCATTGTTTCCTGCTTGTCTCGTGTGAATGTTGTTATGTGTGTGTGTGAGTGGGCGTGACCGAGCTTCATTGTTGATCAGCGGTTCCAGCTGACACTCATCACAGCGCCAGCTGCAGCTTATCCACTCACCCCTTAAATGCTCACCTATTTCTCATCTCCTTTGTCAGATCGTTGTTTGATGTCTCTGTGCTGTGTGTCCTTTCCCGGTTCTGTTCGGTGTTCCAGTTCGGTGTCTTCGTGGATTATGTTCTGTGTCTGGATTCAGCCTTCACCATCACCAGCGCACTTTGACTCACCAGCTCACTCTGTTCCACGCTGACCATCTCAGTCCCTGCGCCACCCATCTCTCTGTTCAGTGACTGTCCTCATTTATTATTGTCAATAAACGTGTTAACTTGCTATTGCTTCCTGTATTCTGTCATGACACTTTGCTCCAAGTGATTCACATCATCAATCAGCATACCGCCCATCCTCGCTAGACACGTGCTGTGTCCTATATAGTATGCGAAAAACAGTATGCGAGGCGAGTAGTATGTCCGAATTCATAAGGCGTTTCTCAATGTCAAGGAAGGATCCTCGGAAGCCAGAATTTCGAGGATTCTACGTCATCGACATCCGTCGAAGGACTGTTCCAATGTCGAGGATCCTCGGAATTTCAAACAAGGACTGAGTCCTTTGTTCGAAAAATATCCCATATACAGCAAAGGATGCATATGTGTAGCCTTTGCGCTCTCAAATCACCCACAAATCCTTGGCGTGCAGCTTTGCGATCTTGTTAAAAAATTTTTAAAAAAAAATGTCGGATGTTAGCGGGCAATATGCTTTCAAATGTACGTATATTTACGTTACCAAACATGCTGCTGACCTTGTTCTCCTTTAGTTTTATTTATTTAATTATTGGCTGGCACATTTGAAACTCGAGAGTTGAGATTGCAGAGGCTCTACTTTAGTGTTCATCTCTTGACTCTGGTTGTGTAGAGCTTGCTCCTTTTGGAAAAGAAAGAAGTCCAAACATAGCAATCAGATGAAGATGAATAAAAGCAATGTTTAAATAAAAATTAATTTCTCCTTATCAGTAACACTAGTAACATAAATGTAGATATATATATATATATAGCTGTGAATGTGAACTAGCCTGGGTGCCAGCCCGAACCCCGCCCACAACATTTTTTGGACGGGAAGTTCGGTCTGGACTCGATCCATTGTGGAGTAATTATGCTCGGCTCCCAGAAGGCCGAGCCAATCAAATTGCCAGGGCGGGCTTTAATCGATGATGGACAGGCTATCTGCGGTTACGTAACCACCCACGTCATCAAAGAGCGCTTGGGTTGAATTGCCGTGTGTCTCAATCAGCTCCCTAGTTCAGTAGTCAGGGCACTGATCAGGGTATCAGCCACATTCACTTTCATTATATACTGATTCACGACCTAGGGAGCTAGGGAGCTGATTGAGACGCAGGGTTGGTTTTCACCAACGATGACTGCAGCTGGAGAAGTAAGATGTTTAGATTCTGCTATCACGTCTGTAATAAAAGAAATCGACAGCGCATTAATTTTAAAAGACGAACAAAGAACCGCAATCAAGGCATTTGTCGATGGGAAAGATGTGTTTGCCGTCCTTCCAACGGGATTCGGCAAAAGTTTAAGTACAAGTTCAACATACATCACTTACTGCGTTGCTCTGATTGGTTGTAGGTCTATCCAATTGAGTGCAGAGTTTTTTTTTTTTTACTGGTTCGGTTAAGACACGCCCCATAATTCAAGTGCAATGGAGCAGTATCAGACTCACATTCTGCCTAGAATATGAGTATGACGAAGTCAGGCTAAATGTGAACTACTAAGTGTGGGACATTTTTTGCAATTCATACCTATGCCCCTACTGACATGTGACTCAAGAATAGGGATGTCCCGATCAGGTTTTTTTGCCCTCGAGTCCAAGTCCGAGTCATTTGATTTTGAGTATCTGCCGATACCGAGTCCCGATCCGATACTTCTATAATACATCAAAAAAAGAATAAAGAAGAGCGAAAAAAAAAACAGATCCAGGACGTTCCTTATTTTTTATTTAATTACAAACAGAGCACTTCTGTGAGGTAGCTTGAACAATCAAGTAATAAATAACATAAATTGTTCACTTCACTTCACTTTAGTGCAACAGTAAATATAAAAAAGGCTAATATAAAAACAAATATATTTGGTTTGATTTGGGTATGCTGCAGTCTGTGTTATAACTAAAATAATGTTTATATATATCATATTTTCTGGCTAGTTTACTTTAGTTTTTTATAATACACCATACTTTAACCCAAACTGAATAATAAAAAACAAGTTTAAATGGGTAAATCTTCTATTATTATTTTTGATTCTTAATTTTCTTTTCTGTCATACTCAAATTCTTGTTAAAACACATTAGACATGCGTATTGTGTGCATTTTGAATTATATTTATTTTGTCCATCAAAAGTGTGCTTTCACTTTAATTGAGCGTCAGCAGCGCAGCGTGTGTCTCAATCAGCTCCCTAGTTCAGTAGTCAGGACACTGATCAGGGTATCAGCCACATTCACTTTCATTATATACTGATTCACGACCTAGGGAGCTAGGGAGCTGATTGAGACACAGGGATAGACTCGGTGCCGAGACGATCGCGGCACTGCTGCTTACGCGACGCTCCTGCCTGACGCTTTACGAGCTGCTCCTGCTGCCTGTGTGAATGCATCCGTTGGTTGACATGCACGCTGAAAAAAATATGCGCTACTCACGCGCCGCTTACGCTTGCAGTGTGAAACAGGCCTAACTCTGTGCTACCGCATCACTATAGATGTGTTAAAAATAATGAGAATATATATACATATATATCAGAGTCCTGATCGGGAGGTAACGTCCGATTCCGATCGAGTCTGAAACCACATGATCGGGCCCGATTTCCGATCACGTGATCGGATCTGGACATCCCTACTCAAGAATGCTGTCAATTGAAGGAGGTTGGACACTTGGAAGGAGGCCTAGTGTCTGGGGATCCTCAGGCCTTGGAACCTTATGTCTTGGCATCCCCATATCAGCCTGGATTCTTTCACGCACAATTGCCGCTTGCAGATCAGGAATGTAACTGTAGTCTTTTGCCACCTTCAAGGCATATACTGTCCATCTACCAGTTTTCTTCTGGAACTGCGAAAGCTGTAATAAAAAATTGCCTTTACACAAAAGCTTCTCCAGCAATACATGGTTAAAACAAATATGAATAACAGTACAGCAAGTTCAACATTCAACTGTGAGTGATTGACATTCATTTTTATGTATCTTACATCTTTTGGCCATTTTTGTTGAGCAATGGTGGTCGGTCTTTATGGTGGTTATAATCCAGGGCTGCCAGGAGAATTCTTGCCTGATAGACCAGCGGTGAGAAGCTGAACCGCTTGCTGCCGTACATCAGCAAGTGGTTGTGGAATGATTCAAGCTGACAGGTCGATCTGGACAAACATATTTCAAGTACATTACCAAACATTTATCAAACACACTATTTTGAAAAGTGAAGACTACTGAAAATGTGATGAAATACATTCCGTTTCGAAACAGACATGCTTGCTATGAGGAGTTACCTGAAAGGTAAATATCGGTGAATATTTCTGAGCAAATTCTTATTGAGAACTACAGCTTCCAGTGCCTTGTGAGCTTTAGAACCACTCTCCAGCCATTGCTTGTCTTGGTTCTCTGGTAGGCTGCCATGAAGGCAGTGTCCAAGGTACCATTCGTGCTCATTTGTCACATGATGAAGCACACTGCTCCATAGTTTCTAAAGTACAAATCTTGTGATTAGACCATGAAGTCAAAGAATAAAAAAATATTAATATTATATGAATTGTAGTGTGTACATTTTTACATTTTTGTTGTATTTAGTCGCAGGAAGAGATGTCCAGAAATGTGATGATGAGTATTACTTACAAGAAACTGCAGTACCGTGTTTGCCTTTTTACAGCAGAACCAGAAGTGATTTACAATGTCTTTCACCCAGTGCAGCAGGATCTTTTGTCCAGATTGCTGAGCCGCCTAAGTATACATATAACAGATGTGTTTAATTTCGTTTCATAATAAAACATTAGATTTTACAAATAAGCACAAACCTACAAAAGAAAAAGATTCAAATACTTAAAAAACATACTGCAGAAATCTTCTTGGCTAAATTCTTAGCTCCATGCCATATGTCCCGCGAGTGTACAACTCCTGTGCCGTTATATCGTCCAGTCATTTGATCTTGTAATGAAAAACAAAACAACATATAATTCATAAACACCTGATAAATATATACTACTTTTTTCCTGTATATGGTGGACTATGAAGTGTCAACTTACTCATAGTAGATGCAATTTGTGCATGAGCATCGGTGCATATTTCTGAAATCTTCAGTTCTCTAAGAAACTTGTCCACTGTGGTTACAAACGCCTCTTTCTCCATGATGACAGAATTCCGCCCAGTCTGCCTTTTATCTATAGTCACAACAGAGATGATTTCCTTCGAATCATTCTCCATTGTGGTGTAAGAGCAATACTGGGCACAGTAGCCAGGGCTATCCATTCGTCCATCAGCTGTACATGTCACAATAAATCAAAAAATGAGAACTGAATTAATATTCAAAACAAGGAAGAACAATATAACAAAGTAATGACAATATGTTAAAAATTTTTACTAAAATACTTAGAATATAATGCATTACACAATTTTACTCTAAAAATTTCATGAGGTTATTGCATAGATCAGGGGTCCCCAAACTTGTTCCTGGAGGGCCGGTGTCCTGCAGAGTTTAGCTCCAACTTGCATCAGCCTTCATCCTCTGGTGTGAGATGTACTGTCTCTTCCAGACCAATTACAGGAAGCTCCTCAATTTTCCGAAAATCCTTAGTTCCTTCACCTGTTCTCTATATATAAAAAAACATTCATAACAAAACATTTATAACACTTAATATTACCATGTGCTGTTTAAAGAATAATTACTATAATTTTAATTTGATCTAAAATAGATATAATGATAATGCAATGACTGGGCATACGTGCAAAAGAACGACAACAGTCAGCCACAGTCAGTCATTCAACTGATGTTGTCATTATTGTGAGTTTTTAATTATGGTGTAAAACAGATACCTAGGAATTATTTAATTTTTAACATAATGGCCCGGTTCCACAGACAGGGCTTAGGCTAAGCCAGGATTAGGTCTTATTTCAATTAGGGTATTTAAGTAGCTTTTATAATCATACCCTAGAAAAACACATTACTGGTGTGCATCTTGAGACAAAACAATGGCATTGACATATTTTAAGATATGACAGTACAAGTTGCTTTCAGTTAAAACAGCTCAAACATGCATTTTAGTCTGGGACTAGCTTAAGCCTTGTCTGTGAAACCGGGGGAAAATGTCTACTTTTATCAAGCCAAAAAATATGATTCTTGCAGACAAACCTAAGACAGATAGAGGGAACATAGTCCTTATTAGAACTGCTGTCATCACTTTCTTTTCCCCATGTTGAATCATGTGGATCTCTAAAATCAATCCTGCAAATGTAACAGTAGTAATAGTAATAATAATACATGTGATAAATTATAATAGTGATACTAACAATAATAATAAATAACAACATAAACTGTTTGTGTAATTCACTGTACACAATATTTAGTTGTTTGAGTTAGCAAATAGATTTTGTAAAATTGCAATACAACACTTACACAGTGTTATGAAGATCATTGGCATCTTCGTTCAAAGTAATGGTGGACTCATCATGGAAGCTCATCTTGGAAAAACTACACAACACCCCACAAAAAAAAAATACATTTGTTTATAATGGCAAGATGCATAACACTGGCTTGGTTATGCAACACTGTCATTTGTTGCTTGTGATGCTCGCTTTTATGATAAAATTATTATAAAACACATCTTTACATAGTGTAACATCTAAGATTCACCTGTCATGTAAGAGCTGTTCATCACTCTGCCATAGAAAAGTGTTCGATTCCAGGCTCCAGAAAACACAGATCTCTGTAAAGCATATTTTAGCAATTTATCCAATGTAATTATATTTAACATTTCTATTACATTTATAAATGTATTTATTTTTTGTAATGCCTACCTGTCTGATAGTGAGTCGATGGATGAAGCTATGCATGAGAGGGTTTGAAAAGGAATTCCAGGTCCTTTGTAAGGTGTTGACGTTGATGGTCCACTTTTTTGGTAACTTTAAAAAAATAATTTAGGCATTGCAATATCATTTGATGTTCACTAAAGGCTACAGCATAACAACACAAGTACAATCTACAATGATTTTTCACATCATATGTATTGACAGCACAATTTTTATTGTGAGGTTATGATGTAAAATTATGATAACTACACTGTAGCTGCTACAGTAACTAACAAAATCTATCCAATACTGGATCTCGTAAGTGTCTGAAAAAGACAATTTTCACATGCCACCATTACATATTGCGTCATGCTATATTGCAATACAATACAGCAAATATAGTTTGACGGTAAATTATCAAATTAATTGATCACTGTTTAGTCAGATGATATGAAAACGATTACCACTTGTTCAACAAATATATACACTCGTGTACATTCAAACACAATAATTGGGCATACATAGCAAACGCGAGTTCAATGAATTGCGTGAGTAGATTACATACAAAGTCAATGCAAAGACGCGATCTGACTATGGATCAGACGCGATGCCCCGCGTTTGGCGTGTATGCCCCATAATACTAATCGTGTTGATCGTTATAATGGCATACGTTTTCTGTAAAGATACGAATCAAAACAACTCACCTGTCGAGTAAAACACAAGCGAGATCGGCATCTCTTTCTAGATGAAATCTGTCGCGAAGCTCTCTCCATCTAGAAAATGCAACACCGATATTGATCCTCGCTCTTTCTCTCCTCTTGTCCCAAACTCTTCTTGGGTCGTTTGGTTGGCCTGTACGCTTTTGTTTACGGGAGCTGTCCTTGTCGACAGAACCAGCGGCAGATGGTAAACAGTAATTATGTTCCATAAATAAGTAACACAATCCACATTAAAACGTACAATAAGTACATAAGGAACTGCTTGAAGCAAGCTAGTGGTTTGCTGGACGCTAGACACTACTTCCGCATTTGTCCACGACACTGTTGTCATGTGGTTTTACGTCAGTAAAGGCGGAAACAAAGGGTAACTGACGTCATTGACAGCCGACTGCACTGCCCCGTGTCACTGTTTAGAATGGGAATTTTCTCATTATTTACAAGGAGTTGAAAACATTAGAGATATTGTTAGTAATCAGATGGACAAAATATATAACACTAGCCTAGTGGTTTTTGGATATTTGACTGCGAATATCTTACAGATTGTACCTTTAAGCTTACTGCAAAGGGGTTAATGGCAAAACTCGATATTTTACAGAAATGAAGAAAGTCAAAATTTGACAAAGCATCCTAACTGAAAAAGACTATACAAGAGTTTATGGGTAACATAGAAAATGAAAATGAGGTCAAAAGTATGTTTGAAAAGTTTACAATGCAAAGAAGCAAAAGAAGCACACAAGTTTCTGATTATTTTATTGCCTGATGAAGAGAAGGACAGGCATGAAACCTGGTTCAAAGCAAAAATGCTATGGGTTGTGGAATTCAGCACTGTGGTACATAAATGGTTGGATAAGCTACAGGAGGAATGTGATTGTGCTGCCAGTGAAATTGAACCCAATGAAAGCGTTTCAAATGTAGAAACAAGGGTCAGCAGTTGCACTTCAAGCCACAAAAGTAGCCACCTCAGTTCACGCTCCAGCAAATCCAATGCCTCTGTGCAACTTGCATGCATTCAGCTTGAAGCAGAAAAAGCCGCCCTTGTCACTCAAGCAAAGTCTTTAAAAGCGAAGCATGATATTGAGCAACAGTTGGAAATGTTACAGAAACGTAAGGAACAAATGGATATTGATGCAAAAATCGCAGCCTCCAATGCAAAGCTATCTGTGCTCAGGACTTTTGAGCAACAAGCAGACAGCATTGCAGTGGATAGAATGGAATCCTATGTCAGCAGACAAGCAAGTTCAGAAACTACATCTCTTCATCCAGAAGTTGAGACAAAGCAAAGGACTACTTTGCAAAGCAGCACAGATGTTACCTCACAACCTGCTTCATCTCATCATGTACAGCAACACGCATCTTCAAGACCTAGATCAGCTGCTTCAGTAGATGGTGGAAGGTTTGGTTTCACACAGAATGTGCTTCAAAAACATCAAGAAATAACAGAACTGCTAATACAGCAGTAAAAGTCTCAACACTTGCCACCACGTGAGATTCCAGTGTTTGAAGAGGATCCGTTGCAATTTAGTTTGTTTACCAAAGCTTTTAAGCATTGTGTGGAGGGAAAAAAAACTAATAAGGGTGATTGCTTGTATTTTCTTGAAAGGTATGCACGAGGGTGCCCAAGAGAAATTGTTTGAAGCTGTATGAATATGGCACCTGAAAGAGGTTATGATACAGCTAAAGCTATGCTTAAACAGCAGTTTGGAGAGGATTATTTTGTTTCTGCTGCATATATGGAGAAGGTGCTTGGATGGCCTCTGATCAGGTATGAGGATATCACAGCTCTTCAAAATTATGCACTCTTTTTATGTGGGTGTTGCAATACAATGGCAGATCTACAGTACATGCAAGAACTAGACATGCCAACAAACATGAGAGCAGTAATTTTAAAGCTTCCATTTAAACTCAGAGAAAAATGGAGAACAACTGCATGTGATATCATGGAAAGACAGAAACAAAGAGCCAAATTTAGTGATGTTAAAATCATTTCAGATCCAATATTTGGGTCCATTCAAAATGTAGAGATGAGAACAATTGGTAAACCAAAAGATGTCTACAAATGGAAATCACAATCCCAGTCAAAGCCTAAGTTGAAAGGAGACAGTTTTGCTACCAGTGTCACCAACGTTGACAAAACCCTTGTTGGTGAAATCCAAAAAGCAAATGCTGAACAGTCAATCAGCCGGTTCAAGTGTAATTCCACAGCCTGTTTGTTCTGTTTACAAGGTCATTCTTTGGAGCAATGTAAAGAGTTTGAAAAGAAACACAGAGAAAAGGTCAACTTTATAAAGGAAAAAGCTGTCTGTTTTGGTTGCTTACATGTTGGACAAAGGAGCAAATAGTGTAAAAGGCGCTTGACTTGCAAAGTGTGCAACCAAAAACATCCCAGTGTTCTTCACATTCATTTCAAAGAACTCAAAGTTGATAAAGCTGTCAACACAACCAATGAGCAGTATGTAGGACCAGCTATCAACAAAACACTTTTATCTGCCCAAACATGTGGTCATATAGGGGCCGGGGGTAGCAGTGGTATATTACCTATCCTTCCAGTCCAAGTAAAGTCTGCAATGGGCAACAAAATTGTTCAGACCTATGCATTTTTGGACACAGGCAGTACCTCTACTTTCTGTTCTGAAAGTTTGATGAGGAAGCTTCACCTGAATGGATGAAAGACAAAAATTTGTTTGCTTACAATGAGTCCCAAAACAACAGTCTCAAGCTATGTGGTAAACAACTTGGAGATTTCAAGTGTTTCTGGTAAAGATTTTTATGAGTTACCAGAAGTTTACACACAGAAGCAAATGCCCGAAACCAAGCTAACATGGTCAATCAGGAAGACCTAGCTAAATGGCCATATCTTGATGATATTCACATTCCACGCATTCAAGTTGAAGTAGAGTTGTTGATGGGTACCAATGCCTCCAAATTACTTGAGCCGTGGGAAGTAGTAAATAGTCAGGGAGATGGTCCCTAAGCCATACGTACCCTATTGGGGTGGGTCGTTAATGGTTCTCTAGGCAGTTATCAATTAACAGCATACTGCTAGAGTAAATGTGACCCGTCACGGAAACCAGGGACACAAGTCGGCAGCACAACTATCGAGCAAAATGAGAAAGAAGTGTTTTTTTTTTCAAAAAGGGTGATTTTCGTTTTTTTGCAGAATCTGTTAGTTGGGATCACGAAGAAGCCTCTCCATGTTTGAGATAGCAGTTTTGGTATATTTAAAAGCGTACATTTTGAGGTTGAAATCGGCTTGTTTTTCGGAGATTCTAGCACGCAGTAGGGGCGTGTCATTGTCTGTGTGTATTTCCATACTGGATAGCCAGCTTTTGTTTCTTTTGTTATTGCCCCCACCCTCCAAGGGAAGCGTGGCTACTTATTGTGCACATTGCAGCAAAACAGACTTAAAATACTCCGTCATTTTTTGTCATAGAGACATAAGTAATATATCAATCAAACTATAGAATGTCTTCTTTTACACTCAGAGTAAAAACAAAAAGTTGTGCCTTTTGTAAAATAAAGAAAACTAACATGATGCGTGATCTCTCGTCTCCCTCTGAACGAAGTCCAATCTGATAGTTCTCAGAAAATGAACTGTAACTTAGTGAATACTAATCACAAAAAAAATACACTTATGTCAGGTTTTAAATTGTGTAAGTCTAATCGAAAACAAACATTCTGTGTTTATGTAATCTGTATAAAAAGAGAGCCATGTCAGAAGTCCGTGATTCAGCTCATTATCCGCTAATGCGGCCATGCCCACGGAGTCAGCGCTATTCAGACGCAAATACATGTATACATCGTCTCATTCGTGTATTTATTGTCTTGAAAAGTGTTGATCTGTATGTTAAAGGTGCCCTAGATTATGTTTTTAAAAGATGTAATATAAGTCTAAGGTGTCCCCTGAATGTGTCTGTGAAGTTTCAGCTCAAAATACCCCATAGATTTTTTTTTATTAATTTTTTTAACTGCCTATTTTGGGGCATCATTATAAACGCGCCGATTTTATGCTGCGGCCCCTTTAAATCCCGTGCTCTCCACCCACAGAGCTCGCGCTTGCCTTAAACAGTGCCTTAACAAAGTTTACACAGCTAATATAACCCTCAAAATGGATCTTTACAAAGTTTACACAGCTAATATAACCCTCAAAATGGATCTTTACAAAGTGTTCGTCATGCATGCGGCATGCATGCGTCGGATTATGTGAGTATTGTATACTGTTATATTGTTTACTTCTGATTTTGAATGAGTTTGATAGTGCTCCGTGGCTAACGGGTAATGCTACACTGTTGGAGAGATTTATAAAGAATGGAGTTGTGTTTATGCATTATACAGACTGCAAGTGTTTAAAAATGAAAATAGCGACGGCTCTCTTGTCTCCGTGAATACAGTAATAACCGATGGTAACTTTAACCACATTTAACAGTACATTAGCAACATGCTAACGAAACATTTAGAAAGACAGTTTACAAATATCACTAAAAATATCATGTTATCATGGATCATGTCAGTTATTATTGCTCCATCTGCCATTTTTCGCTATTGTTCTTGCTTGCTTACCTAGTCTGATGATTTGGTTGTGCACATCCAGACGTTAATACTGGCTGACCTTGTCTAATGCCTTTTATAATGTTGGAAACGTGGGATGGCATATGCAAATATTGGGGGCGTACACCCCGACTGTTACGTAACAGTCTGTGTTATGTTGAGATTCGCCTGTTCTTCTGAGGTCTTTTAAACAAATGAGATTTATATAAGAAGGAGGAAACAATGGAGTTTGAGACTCACTGTATGTCATTTCCATGTACTGAACTCTTGTTATTTAACTATGCCAAGATAAATTCAATTTTTCATTCGAGGGCACCTTTAAAGCCATGGTTAGCGACCTCTAGAAGACATGCCGTTAGTTCCTGGTTCCTGTTCTTCTTTAGATGAATTTGTGGACTAAAGGTGTACATAGTGCCCTCCGGCTGCAAGTATGAATTGAAAACACAGAATCCAGCACTCATAGTGATGACAATAAATATTGAATAAATATTACTCCTCTGTATAGAAAATTGACATAAACATATGAGAATCCATCAGTATTTCTCGAAATGTGCATGCTTTTAAACTAAAAGCCTATATGAAATGCCACAGAGGTAACATACTTGTTCAGACACTTTGCATCACAGAAATACATTAGGCTATATTTTAAAGGTGCCATCGAACGTTTTTTTACAAGATGTAATATAAGTCTAAGGTGTCCCCTGAATGTGTCTGTGAAGTTTCAGCTCAAAATACCCAATAGATTTTTTTTAATTCATTTTTTTAACTGCCTATTTTGGGGCATCATTAATTATGAGCCGATTTATGCTGCGCTGCCCCTTTAATTCTCGTGCTCTCCGCCCACGGAGCTCACGCTTGCCTTAAACAGTGCATAAACAAAGTTTACACAGCTAATATAACCCTCAAATGGATCTTTACAAAGTGATCGTCGTGCATGCTGCATGTATGCGTCAGATTATGTGAGTATTGTATTTATTTGGATGTTTACATTTGATTCTGAATGAATTTGAGGCTGTGATCCGTGTCTAACGGCTAATGCTACACTGTTGGAGAGATTTATAAAGAATGAAGTTGTGTTTATGAATTATACAGACTGCAAGACTCTTGTCTCCGTGAATACAGTAAGAAACAATGGTAACTTTAACCACATTTAACAGTACATTAGCAACATGCTAATGAAACATTTAGAAAGACAGTTTACAAATATCACTAAAAATATCATGTAATCATGGATCATGTCAGTTATTATCGCTCCATCTGCCATTTTTCGCTATTGTTCTTGCTTGCTTACCCAGTCTGATGATTCGGCTGTGCTGCTCTAGACGTTACTGCCTGCCCTTGTCTAATGCCTTTCATAATGTTGGGAACATGGGCTGGCATATGCAAATATTGGGGGCGTACACCCCGACTGTTACATAACAGTCGGTGTTATGTTGAGATTCGCCTGTTCTTCGGAGGTCTTTTAAACAAATGAGATTTATATAAGAAGGAGGAAACAATGGAGTTTGAGACTCACTGTATGTCATTTCCATGTACTGAACTCTTATTTAACTATGCCAAGATAAATTCAATTTTTAATTCTAGGGCACCTTTAAAGTATATAATACCATTATTTGAAATTGTAATAATATTTCACAGTATTGCTGTTTTTTATGTATGTTTGATATACACCATCACAGAGGGTTTTTTCACAGCCTACCTGACTGAAAGGCCTCATTATTATGCAAGTCATTTCAGGTCATTATTATGTGATTCTTTTGTCTTCTCAGGTGAGAAAATTTCATTTCATGATTATAGTGACCAAAATGATCACGGTTATCACAGAATCCTGTTCAAAAAGTCCTAATGGTACACAATGAAATCAATTCACCAAGTTTTATGTAGAAAACCAGCAAATAGCAAATAAAATTAGCATCAATATGTACTTTTTCTTTACATAAACATTAAAATAATAACATTAAAAATGATGGCCAGATTTTAAAGGAGTGTCTTGCAACATGTTATCTCTAAATCATTTTCAGCCTCTAAATCATTTTTATAAAAGTCAAAAAAGATCAATTACTGACATTTACAATGCACATTATCCTTTATTATTAATAGTATGCGGTCCATGCAGCTTTACAGGGGGGAGCTTTACAGGGGGTATGGCTTATCTAAATGAGATGTAAATGAGCCCTATTGTCACTCCCAGCAGGTGAGAATAGGTGAGAACTGCAGAAACTTTAGAGGTGTTTTTCTCTCTTTAGAGCTTTTTTGAGTGCCTACCTTCAAATGGCCACAACTTCTCCAAATATTATCAGATTTCCATGTGTTATACATCGTTGGAAAGCTTGGAGACTACACTTTCAGAATCTGTGAATAACTCAAAATACCCCAGAACCGACTTGTGTCCCTACTTTCCGTGATTGGTCACAAATAGGATCTCTGTTGAAACCTTGGAGTTGCTTTTGGAAAAGCAATACCAGCATGATTTCGATGAGAAGATGTCAGAGGAAAAAGAGGAAATGTCCAGAGAGGATGCAAAGTTCATGGAAATCATGGAGAAATCTGTGAGCTTTAATGATGGACATTATAGTGTGAAGCTGCCTTTCAAAAACAAAGATATTGTTTTGTCCAACAATCTTAACATTGCCAAACAGTGTCTTGTTGGGATAAAAAAGTTTGATGTAAAGTTTTAACAAGAATATACAGACTTTCTCAACAATAAGATTATCCAAGGCCATGCTGAGAAAGTGCCAGAACATCAATTGGATCGATGTGACGGTAAGGTTTGGTACATTCCACATCATGGTGTGTACCACTCTCGTAAAGGCAAGTTACGAGTGGTATTTGATTGTGGAGCAGAATACCATGGCTCATCATTAAACAGTCAACTTCTACAAGGCCCAAACCTCACAAGCTCTTTAATTGGCGTTCTTCTGAGGTTCAGACAAGAACATGTTGCTTTCATGACTGACATCAGAGCAATGTTTTGCCAGGTCAGAGTGGCAGAGGAAGACAAAGACTTTCTTCGTTTCCTATGGTGGCCAGGCGGAGATGTTACACAAGATATTGTTGTCTTCAGAATGACTGTTCATTTATTTGGAGAAGTTTCATCCCAGAGTTGTGCATGTTTCGCTCTGAGGAGAACTGCAAAAGACAAAAGACTTACCTACAGAGTATGAGGCTATTCAAATGGTCAAAGACCTGACCACTCTCTGTCACAAAGGAGGCTTCCATCTAACTCAGTGGGTCAGTAACAGCTGTGAGGTCTTGCAGTCCATTGCAGAACAAGACAGATCCAAGAACCTTAATGAACTCAACTTGGATCGAGACCAACTACCCGTGGAAAGGGCCTTAGGACTTCAATGGTGCGTACAGACTGACACCTTCAATTTCTTAACTGTTTGCAAAGAAAGAATGCCAACTAGACGTGGCATATTGTCAGTGATTAGTTCCGTGTATGATCCTTTAGGATATCTTACACCACTGACAATTCCAGTCAAACTTATCCTCCAGGAGTTGTACAGAACAAACCAAAACTGGGAAGATGAGATTCCCAAAGTTCTTGAACAAACGTGGGTTAAATGAATTGCTGACTTGGATTAGTTAAGCACTTTCAATGTTGACAGATGTCTGAAACCATGTGATTTTGGACAACTGGTTAGTGCCCAACTACACCATTTTTCAGATGCCAGTGGAAGTGGATATGGATCTGTGACCTACTTGAGACTACAGAATTGTAACAGTGTTGTTCACATTTCCTTTCTGCTTGGCAAAGCCAGAGTGGCACCTCTAAAACCAGTTACCATTCCTCGTTTAGAGTTGACTGCTGCAGTCCTAGCCATTCGCATTGACAAAATGCTCAGAGAACAACTTCAGCTTCAACTGGAAAATTCTTGTTTTTGGACTGATAATACATCTGTCCTGAAGTACATAAGGAATGAAAACGACATTCCGTACCTTCGTGGCAAATAGAATTTCTGCAATCAGAGAAGCTTCAGATGTGACACAGTGGAGGTAAATTCATAGTTCACAAAACCCTGCAGATGATGCATCCAGAGTAATGACTGTACAGCAGCTCATAACCAACAAAAGATGGTTAAATGGACCAGAGATTCTAAGAGAACCAGTTCTGAAGTGGTCAAATGAAAACATTGAGTCAAACATTGTTGATGATGATCCAGAACTCAAGAAAGAGCTCTCAACAAATGTTCTAAGTGTTGAGGACAATGCAACCCATAAGCTGATCAATTACTTTTCTGATTGGAAAAGACTCAAGACAGCAGTTGCATGGATCTTGAAAGTAAAGAAAGTTCTACTTGAAGTAAGTCGCCAAAGAAAACAATTCATCCATCCATCCACCTCCCCAGGGAGTCATCCAGGAGGCATCCGAAACAGATGCCCGAGCCACCTCAGCTGGCTCTTCTCGATGTGGAGGAGCAGTGGCTCTACTCTGAGCTCCTCCCGAGTGACCGAGCTCCTCACCCTATCTCTAAGGGAGCGCCCAGCCACCCTGCGGAGGAAACTTACTTCGACCGCCTGTATCTGAGATCTCGTTCTTTCGGTCATGACCCAAAACTCATGACCATAGGTGAGAGTAGGAACGTAGATTGACTGGTAAATCGAGAGCTTTGCCTCGCAGCTCAGCTCCTTCTTCACCACGACAGACCGGTACAACGACTGCATTATTGCAGAAGCTGCACCGATCCACCTGTCAATCTCCCGCTCCATCCTTCCCTCACTCGTGAACAAGACCCCAAGATACTTAAACTCCTCCACTTGAGGCAGGACTACTCCACCAACCTGAAGGGGACAAGCCACCCTTTTCCGGCTGAGAACCATGACCTCGGACTTGGAGGTGCTGATTCTCATCCCAGCCGCTTCACACTCAGCTGCAAACCGTCCCAGTGCATGCTGAAGGTCCTGGTTTGATGGAGCCAGTAGGACAACATCATCTGCAAAAAGCAGCGACAAGATCCTATGGTCCCCAAACCAGACTCCCTCCGGCCTCTGGCTGCGCCTAGAAATCCTGTCCTTCTGAACTACCTTGGTGACTTCAGCTTGGGTGATGAACGAGTCCACCTCTGAGCCCTCGGCCTCTGCTTCCTCAGAGGAAGACGTGTCGGTGGGGTTGAGGAGATCCTCGAAGTATTCCTTCGACCATCCGACGATGTCCCTAGTTGAGGTCAGCAGCTGCCCGCCTCCACTGTAAACAGTGTTGGCAGGGCACTGCTTCCCCCTCCTGAGGATGGTTTGCCAGAACCTCCTCGAGGCCGACCGATAGTCCTTCTCCATGGCCTCATCAAACTCCTCCCAGACCCGTGTTTTTGCCTCCACAACTATTCGGGCTGCAGTCCGCTTGGCCTGCGGGAACCCATCAGCTGCCTCAGGAGTCCCACAAGCCAGTCAGATCAGGGAGGCCGTTCCTCCCAGTCACGCCTCTCCAGGTGTCATTGTCGTTGCCCACGTGGGCGTTGAAGTCCCCTTGTAGAACAATGGAGGCCCAAGTCGGAGCACTTTCCAGCACCCCTCCCAGAGACTCCAAGATGGGCAGGTACTCTGCACTGCCATTTGGCCCGTAGGCACAAACGACAGTGAGAGGCCTATCCCTGACCTGAAGGCGCAGGGAAGCGACCCTCTCATTCACCGGGGTAAACTCCAACACATGGCGGCTAAGCTGGGGGGCTATAAGCAAGCCCACACCAGCCCGCTGCCTCTCACCGCAGGCAACTCCAGAGTAGTGTAGAGTCCAGCCTCTCTCGAGGAGTTAGGTTCCAGAGCCCAAACTGTGCGTGGAGGTGAGCCCAACTATCTCTAGTCAGTACCTCTCAACCTCTCGCACAAGCTCTGGCTCCTTCCCCCCAGCGAGGTGACATTCCATGTCCCTAGAACCTGATTCCATGTCTGGGGATTGGGTCGCCGGGGCCCCCGCCTTTGGCTGCCGCCCAATCCACAATGCACCAAAGCATTGGAAGAAAACAATTGATCACTTTAAATGATTCCAATGACTTGGAACAGAGGTTGCAACAAACCAAAACAAACACAATAGTAAGACCAGTAACAAAGCTTTGCCTTTTATTGGAAATGTGAAAAAAGGTTCACATGCAAAAAGTGTGCTCTTATTTAAAAAAAAAAAAAAAGGATTAATTATTAATGTATTGATGTATAATGAACTGTTTGATGGCTCCTTACGTCATTAACAATTAGGGGCCGGTATGTTGGAGCCATTTCATTGTAATTTGTGTTTGTGACACTAGACCAGGGGTGGGCAAACTCGGTCCTGGAGGGCCACTGTCCTGCAGAGCTTAGCTGCAACCCTGACAAAATTCACCTGTGTGTAATCCTAAAGACCTTGATTAGCTAGTTCAGGTGTGTTTGATTAGGGTTGGAGCAAAACTCTGCAGGGACAGCGGCCCTCCAGGACCGAGTTTGCCCAGCCCTGCTCTAGACACTAGACGGCATATGAGTATTTTCAGTACATTTAAGCCAACCATTGATGAGTTACAGGTGCGCAATGGAAGGTCAAACAAACTTTTTGACTGTGCCATGTTGAGGGTGCAGCAAATTGTGCTTGTGCCTCTTAACAGTTTGTTTGCGTGGAATATTTGTTTAAACATAACTTCGATTCTTCATTAATAAAGTGTTTATTTTTTCCTTTACTTTAATTTTGTTATTTGCAATGCCAAATGGACAGTAAATGGATTGGCATATCCAAATTTATTCCAATGGTATGGACAATGACTTGATTTATTCAAGATAAAGCACGCATCAGAAACAGACTTTTAAATTCCAAGGTGTGCAGCAAACAAGCTAAAAAACCCAGAACTAAGTTTTTATAAGCTACCGAACTGTAAAAGCCAGCCTTTAAGGAGAAAAAAGTGGATACAGGCAGGGTGTGATTTGTAGGGGGGGATGGGGGGGATTTCCCCCCTTCTGGTCTATGTATCCCTGCCTCTACTGAATCATTTTTATCCCCGGTTGCATTCCTTCGAATCAGTGTAGGGCGCCGGTTTGGCCAGAAGCGGTGAAGGAGTGATGGCGGTGTTTGCGGAAGTGATGGCTGGTGAAGTCGGCATGGGTGCTGGGTGCACGGTGAGTGTTCGGCGTAATGCATCGACCAAGTCCTGGAATGGATCGGGATGACTCATGCTTGCGTCTACGGAGTTGGGTCCGGTCTTCTGTTACAATACAGATGGCTCGGAGACAGAAGATCACAGTTAACTCCCTGAGGTCTGAAAACGCGCCGGCGCGTTTTGCAGGATTTTTTTCACATTGCAGCAAAACAGACTTAAAATACTCAAAACAATGCGGTTTCGTCATTTCTTGTCATAGAGACATAAGTAATATATCAATTGAAACTATAGAATGTCTTCTTTTATTTGTGTACACTCAGAGTAAAAACACAATGTTGTGCTTTTTGTAAAATAAAGAAAACTAACATGATGCGTGATCTCTCCTCTCCCTCTGAACGAAGTCCAATCTGATAGTTCTCAGAAAATGAACTGCAACTTATGAATACTAATGACAAAAAAATGACACTTATGTCTTAGGAAACGTTGAAATGTCAGGTTTTAAATTGTGCAAGTCAAATCGAAAACAAACATTCTGTGTTTATGTAATCTGTATGAAAAGAGAGCCATGTCAGAAGTCTGTGATTCAGCTCATTATCCGCTAATGCGGCCACGCCCACGGAGCCAGCGCTATTCAGACGCAAATTCAGAGGCAATACATGCATTCATTGTCTCAATCGTGTATTTATTGTCTTGAAAAGTGTTTATTTGGATGTTAGCAATCTCTAGAAGACATGCCGTTAGTTCCTAGTTCCTTTTCTTCTTTATATGAATTTGTGGCCTAAAGGTGTACAGAGAGCGCCCTCCGGCTGCAAGTATGAATTAAAAACACCATTCCTGAAATGTCCTCTTCTTCTTTAGAATAATTTGTGGACTAAAGGTGTACAGAGAGCGTCCTCCGGCTGCAAGTATGAATTGTATCCATTCGTGTAAAACACAGTATCCAGCACTCATAGTGATGACAATAAATATTACTTCTCAGTATAGAAAATTGACATAAATATATAAGAATCCATCAATATTTCTCCAAATGTGCATGATTTTAAGCTAAAAGCCTATATGAAATGCCATAGAGGTAACATAATTGTTCAGACACTTTGCATCACAGAAAAACATTTTATTTTAAAGAATATAATAGAATACCATTATTTTAAATTGTAATAATATTTCACAGTATTGCTGTTTATGATGAGCTGTGACATTATTACAGAGGGTTTTTTTCACAGCCTACCTGACTGAAAGGCCTCATTAATATGCAAGTCATTTCAGGTCATTATTATGTGATTCTTTACACCTGAGAAGATTCTTCTTCTCAGGTGTAAATGAGCCATTATTCATGCAGATTCACGCCTCCACGCATACTGTGTTTCTTGACAAAAAGTGTCTTACAAAAACTAAATCAATATATTGTTTTATATGAAGGAGTAGGCAGCATAATTTTTACATAATTCTGAAGCAAAAACTCTAGTCTACAACCTCCAATACCCAAAAGTCTTGTGAACACAGATTTAATATACTTTTTTTGGCCTTATTTCAGTGACTTAAGTTTTTTGTTTTTTCAATAACCACGCATAAACATTATTCCTTCAAAAATACAATCATATTCATACATTCCTCACATATTACTGTAGCCTAGTTTGTGCTGAATACAGTGTAATGACACTTTTGTCATTTATATGTTTATGAACAACTGAAAAAAGCACAAATGTCAGGGCATGTCAAAACTTCTCCAAGCCCCAAATCAGCCTCAGACTCCAGAGGGTTAAGGTATTTATTTAACACAAGCAGCTGTATCGTCAAACACAGGTAAGTGAAATAGACGTTGATGAGGTGACTGTGAGATGAATGAGTAATGATACTGTCCTTTGTGAATTGCAGGTGGTTATCGTGGAAGATCGCTGAAGCAGTGGAGGGCTGGAAGACTGGAGACAACTCACACACATGATGGAGACACACAAGGTAACTAGGAAGCACTGGAGACAGGTAAGTAACAACAGTCCTTGAGGTAAGCATTCAGGAAGAGTCCTTAGTTGCGAACGAGACCAGACAATAAGTGAGTGTGTGTGTGAGTGTCTTTTATGTGTGGGCTGATGCTGAGGTGATTGCATGCAGGTGTGAGTGATCAGTACTCAGGAGAGGGAGTGCGCTGTGATTGGGTGATGTTGGAGCCTGGCGTTTCTGTGACAATCACTTTATTATAGCTTAAATAAAGCGCAATAGAAACTACGATCAATGACTGTCGTTGTTCTGTTGTAAGTTAAGTCATGAAATTACCACACATGCGATTAAAGCTGCCTCAAAACTGTGCAGGCATGTATTTGTTGACATGGTTTTAAAGCTATTGTTATCCAATTTGATGGCCTTGAAACGTCTTAAAAATGCACATATGTACCAGGGAAATCTAAATTTTCTCGGGGGAGCATGCCCCCAAACCCCCCTAAAAAAATATATTTTCTGACCTCGGTAATTAGAAACCCTGAGTATGGCCCGGCTTATATTCTATCTAATGAAATCTGAGGTAAACCTGCATTTGTCCAAATGTGTCCACTTTTGGACTAAAAGTGTGTATGTGTATGCACTGTGATCAAAAATAAATGGAACTACTGGAATGGAATTTGAAATACTTCAAATCTCAAGGTTAAATCAGAAGATTTTTTTGTAAAAATGTTTCTGTAACAGCTGCCAAAAATAGTATATAGCTCCACTGTGGTTTTTAACAAATTAAAAAAAAAAAAAAAACCCTTTTCAAATACACCCCCCAACCCCCCTCTGTTTTTTCACAAATCGCACCCTGGATACAGGCAATAGGAAGTGAAGCATCAGCAGGAAGAATGGGAAAATTTTGGGATCCTGACACTCAGTATGCCTCAGTATGCCTACTTGTGCAGTAAACATTTAGTCACTGATAAGTCAAATATCCAAATGTCAGTTTTATATATTATATTTCCTGATGCTGCTTACGCTCCCCTCCAGTGGACGTAGTTCTCAGTGTAATATAACATGTCATGCTCTGTCTCAATTGCCTGTATCCACTGTTTTTTGGGTTGACAGCTTATAAAAACTTTATGAGTTTTTGGTTCTGGGTTTTTTAGCCTGTACACCTTGTCACATATCACCTTTTAGAAATTGTTCTGTTTTTTGTTATAAGTCAGAAATGACAAGGAGGCAGACTCATGCAATACAAAGTCAATGGCGACGGTGTGGATATTGTTGAAAAGTCGTTATTTTTATTTATTTATTTATTTTATTATGTTTTATTTATTTATTTATTTTATTTTATTATATTATTTATTTTTATTAAGTTTGTAATGTGACAATATTTACATTACAAACATACTAAAAGCTAACAATAAGTACAAATCTAAAACAATAACTCCTGTGCGCGTGTGTGTGTGTGTGTGTGTGTGCGTGTGTGTATCTGGGTGTTAAGGTGAGGACATATGAATCAAATATAAATCAGAGAGTAAAGTATATAACAGATATATAACAGATATAACCAGTGTAACAATAAAACAGTAGGGACATCAAATACTATTGACAATAATAATGATAATAGTAATTAAGACATTGATATTTTGTTTTGTTTTTTGGTGCACAAAAAGTATTCTCGCCGCTTTATAATAGTAAGGTAGAACCACTGTACTCACATGAACTGTTTTAAATATGTTTTTAGTACCCTTCTGAGGGTGAGTAATAAATTACATAATTTTCATTTTTGCGTGAACTAACCCTTTAATCTCATGATCCACATGCGTAGTCTGAAATAAATTAAAATCACTCGTTCACCCTTTCATCACTGTTCCCCATAGGACTAATGGAAAAGTAGTTGGCAGCAATTTGAATCCGCATCGTGTGTGCGCGTGCACACGAGTGCTGTGCACTCGATTTGGAGCAACATTAATTGTCCATGAATAATAGATGTGGTTAGAAAATTTAGGGGAGAATAAGTCAATGCCAAATAATGATAAAAATTAGCATCTATTTGCAAGTTAAGGTTAAAAGATTAGTAAAATAAACAATGCATAATTTATAGTAGGCCTATGCTGTCACAGACACGTCAGGTTCCAACCTCAACCAACCACAGCACACGCCATCCCCAGAGTACTGATCACCGCCCCCTGCACCTCATCATTGCACTCATCAGCAGCACCATAAAGAGCACACTCACACAGCACTCCATGTCCGGTCTCGTTCGCATATACTCACGTTAATGCTTACCTTAAGGACTCCTTGCTCCATACTTACCTGTCTCCAGCGTGCCTCCTTCCCTCTGTGTGCCTCGTCTTCTGTGTGTGAGTGCTCCAGTCTGCTCCAGCCATCTCCAGCAATCTCCAAGCTCCAGCGTGTACACAGATATCCATATCTGAAAGGAAAAGGACAGTAACTATCTCCATTCTAATCATCCATTCATCTATTAATTCATCACTGCTTACCTGTTCACTGCTCCTTGCTCTACTGGTGTCAATAAAACTACAGTTACCTGTTTACATCTGTGTCTGCCTCCTGTGTACCGTAACAGAAGACCGGACCAACACCGTAGACCCAGTATGAGCCAGCCAGACCCCTTCCAAGCCCTGGTGGATGCACTTCGGCGAACTCTGACCACCAATCCACCGCCACCATCTCCAGTCACTTCTCCCTCACCTGCACCAGTGAACACCTCAGTCAGCACCACCGGCTCTCCTTCACCGCCGCCGTTGCTAGTCCCATGGCCAAACCGGCGCCCTACTCAGGATCGGTGGAGGATTGCAGTGAATTCCTGCTGCAATGCGAACTGGTCCTGGAGATGCAGCCGCACCTGTACCCGAGCGATACTTCGAAAATAGCCTTCCTCATCTCTCAGTTAAGTGGCAAAGCATTGAAGTGGGCCGATTCCATTTGGTCACAATATGGTGCAGTGACGCAATCCTAACCAGCGTTTATTTCTCACTTCCGGGAGGTGTTCGGGAAGCCGATTACAGATTAGTCTGCTGGTGAGAAACTCTACAATCTAAAACAAGGGTCAATGTCTATTTACGATTATGCTTTGCAATTCAGGACGCTTGCTGCTGTTAGCGGATGGAACGAACAAGCTCTGATTACCACATATCGTCAAGGATTTGAACCTCGGGTACGGCTGCATCTCGCTGCATACGAGGATACCATCGGACTCGAGAAGTTCATCCAGCTTTCTATCCGCTGTGCCACTCGTATGCAGGCGTGCCTCCAAGAGCACCAGGACCAGTCACTTCCCAACATGCTCCTCTGCCGGTCCGAACCCGTCAGCTCCCCAGAACCAGCCAACGAACCCATGGATGTACAAAACTCACGTTTAACTCCTGCTGAGCGCCATCGTCGGCTGACCCTGAACCTGTGTTTATATTGTGGCGCTCCCGGGCATTCGATTGCGGCGTGCCCCACACGACCTCCTCGACCCATGGTGAGTGCCATCATCCCTTCTATTCAGAAAATGAAACCACTCACCACTGTCGTCAATCTTACTGCCGCTGATATCTCCCTTACAGTGGTCGCGCTCCTCGACTCAGGGTCAGCTGGCAACTTCGTCTCCGGCGCCCTCTGCCGGCAGTTTCATCTCAAGACCTCTCTGTCTCCGACGATCTACCAGATCAACTCCATAACTGGCAAGCCTCTCAGCCGTAAGCAGGTCCGTACAGTGGCAGGACCTCTCAAGCTACAAGTCGGTTTGTTACATCAAGAAGAATTACATCTGCTGGTTCTGGAGGATTCCACCGCTGACATGGTTCTGGGGCGCCCCTGGTTGGAGCAGCATAACCCTACCATCTCCTGGAAGACGGGCGAAATCCTGAAGTGGGGCGACACCTGTTTCTCTCGTTGTCTGACTGAACTTCCTGTGCCACCTACTCCACCTTCTGATCTCTCCCTCTGTGCAACATCCATCGAGAGCCCAGTTGAGAAACGCTCTATCGACATCCCTAAGTGTTACGCCCCCTTCAGCGATGTCTTCTGCCCACAGAGGGCTTCCAAGCTGCCTCCACACCGGCCATGGGACTGTGCCATCGATCTGCTTCCGAGTGAACCAGTGTCAAAGGGTAAGATCTACCCGCTATCCATCCCGGAGGAGAAGGCCATGGAGGATTACATCAAGGAGGCCCTCGCTCAAGGATACATCTGGCCGTCTACTTCCCCTGCTGCTTCCAGCTTCTTCTTCGTGGCTAAAAAGGACGGAGGCTTGCGGCCATGTATTGACTATCGCTCACTCAACAAAATCACTGTGAAGTTCAGGTATCCCCTTCCTCTCGTCCCAGCGGCCCTGGAACATCTCCGTGGTGCCACCGTGTTTACGAAGTTGGACCTCCGCAGTGCGTACAACCTCATCTGGATACGTGAGGGGGACGAGTGGAAGACCGCCTTCATTACTCCTACTGGCCACTATGAATACCTTGTGATGCCGTATGGCCTGGTCAACGCCCCCTCCGTATTCCAGGACTTCATTCACGAGGTGCTCCGGGAGTTTCTCCATTGTTTCGTCCTAGTATACATCGACGACATACTCATCTACTCCCGGAGCCAGGCCGAACATCGCCGACACGTTGCGGAGGTCCTCACACGCCTTCGTCAGTTTCATCTATTCCTCAAAGCAGAAAAGTGTTCCTTCCATCAACCCACAGTGTCATTCCTGGGATACATCATCGACCACAGTGGCATCCGGATGGACGAGAGGAAGGTGGAATCCATCACAAACTGGCCAGAACCCACTACCATCAAAGAGTTACAACGCTTCCTTGGATTTGCAAACTTCTACCGCCGGTTTATCAAAGATTACAGCTCCATCACCCATCCACTCACCAGTCTTCTCAGAAATAAGCCCAAGTCTCTGTCCTGGAATCCAGCAGCCACCAACGCCTTCAATCGCCTCAAGGAAGCCTTCACCACCGCTCCCTTACTCGTTCACCCCGATCCAGAGCAGCCCTTCATCGTAGAGGTGGACGCCTCTACCACCGGAGTGGGAGCGGTGTTATCACAGCAGCAGGGGACGCCAAGTAGACTCCATCCATGCGCCTTCTTCTCCCGCAAGCTCAGCCCGGCGGAAGTCAACTACACCATCGGTGACAGGGAACTCCTTGCTGTGAAGCTTGCTCTGGAAGAGTGGAGGCATTGGTTGGAGGGAGCCAAACATGCGTTCCTGGTTCTGACAGATCACAAAAACCTAGAGTATCTTCGTTCTGCCAAAAGGTTAAACCCAAGACAAGCTCGTTGGGCCATGTTCTTCTCCCGATTTAACTACACCGTCTCCTACCGACCAGGCTCTAAGAACACAAAAGCAGACGCTCTCTCCCGTCTCCATGCTCCCGAAGAGAAAACGGAAGAACCTGAGCCAATCATCCCGAGCTCACTCATAGTAAGCCCCATCACTTGGTCAGAGGAGACCATTCCCTCCTCCAATGCCTCCACGAACCCTCCGCCGGGCTGTCCACCTGGCTTGCTCTACATCACCCGGACACGACGCACTCCAACCATCCACTCAGCTCACACGTCACTAGGCACTGGTCACCTGGGGGCCAATGAAACCCTCTCGTTGCTGAAAGAACGCTTCTGGTGGCCAGGGATGGCATCCGATGTCAGAAGGTACATGCAGGGCTGTCGGGAGTGCGCCATCTCCAAAAGTCCTCGTCATCTGCCAGCTGGGAAACTCCTTCCTCTGCCCGTTCCCAACCGACCATGGTCACACCTAGGGGTGGACTTCATAACAGACCTTCCTGCTTCTGATGGAAATACCTGCATCCTAGTCATCATAGATCGTTTCTCCAAATCTTGAGAGAGCGAGAGGGTCTGGGACTCAGCTCACCACCAGCTGCAACGAGCCCTGCGCAGACGCAGGATAACAGTGGACCTGAGGCACTCCAACACCCCTGTCTTCCAGCCCGGACAGAAGGTATGGCTGTCGACACGGGACATCAGACTGCGTCTGCCCTGCAAGAAGCTGAGTCCCAGGTTCATTGGCCCATTTCCCATCATCAAGCAGATCAACCCGGTCACATACCAACTTCAACTGCCACAAGGGTACCGTATTCACTCCACTTTCCACGTCTCACTCCTCAAACCTTATCACCCTTCTGCTCTCTCCACAGGACCTGACGTGGCTCCCGCCGAACCCCCCCTTCCACTCATCCTGGAAGACGGTGCAGCATACGAGATACATGAGATTTTGGACTCCCGGCGTCGTGGTGGTCAGCTGGAGTACTTGGTCGACTGGGAAGGATACGGCCCAGAGGAACGCTCCTGGGTTCCAAGAAACGACATCCTTGATCCCAGCTTACTTCAAACTTTCCACGACAGTCACCCTGATAGACCGGCACTGCGGGGAAGAGGACGACCACCATGGCGTCGGGGTCCTCAGCCCTCAGGAGCGGGCCGTGGAGGGGGGGGTACTGTCACAGACACGTCAGGTTCCAACCTCAACCAACCACAGCGCACGCCATCCCCAGAGTACTGATCACCGCCACCTGCACCTCATCATTGCACTCATCAGCAGCACCATAAAGAGCACACTCACACAGCACTCCATCTCCGGTCTCGTTCGCATATACTCACGTTAATGCTTACCTTAAGGACTCCTTGCTCCATGCTTACCTGTCTCCAGCGTGCCTCCTTCCCTCTGTGTGCATCGTCTTCTGTGTGTGAGTGCTCCAGTCTGCTCCAGCGATCTCCAGCGATCTCCAAGCTCCAGCGTGTTCACAGATATCCATATCTGAAAGGAAAAGGACAGTAACTATCTCCATTCTAATCATCCATTCATCTATTAATTCATCACTGCTTACCTGTTCACTGCTCCTTGCTCTACTGGTGTCAATAAAACTACAGTTACCTTTTTACATCTGTGTCTGCCTCCTGTGTACCGTAACATATGCATGTAAATACTATTATTTAACGTAAAAAAAACGCACTTTAACACACTATCTTAAATGATAAGAAAAAACATGTTGAATGACTGCTGATTTCTGTAGTTATACATTTGTTTCCTTTTTTCTATTTTTACAGAAAAAAATCTGTAAAATATTAATCAACATTTTATGTAAAATTACACATTATTCTGTAAGATTACAGAATATTTCCATTTAAAAAAACCCCTCAAATTTAGTGTAGGGGAGAGCGGGGTTTGTTGTCACACTTTTCACACTGTCTAACATTTACTGAGCACCATACATTACAATAGTATAAATGTCATACAACATGAAAGAAGGAAGTCTTGGGCACATATGTTGTATTCATTACATTTTCATATCTTAGCTCAGTATGGAGTTGTAGACTGTTGAATAGAGAATGTGCACTTGTGACAGTTTGCCCCATCGGCAGGTAAATTGTCACACTAGATTATCTAAAAATAAGAACACAACTACTTAATTGTTATTATTGATTTTAATTTTTAAATTCAAACCAAAACTAGAAATATAAACAATCATGCCTAGAGAATTTGGAAAAACAATTATTTTAATCCAAACAATACACATTTCAATCAAAACACATTAAGTGGCAAGACCACTTTACTTTGAACTTTAAACTCAAACTTTCTCTGGCTTGCACATAGATCCCTGATAACTGAATGGAATACTGCAGATAACTCGCTTAACTTAACATGTTTAATCTCTGAACATAACTGACATAACATGTTGAACCTCATTTTTGAGCATGTTCTATGTGTTTATTTGTACTGGGGCAAGTTGTCACATGTGACGACTTGCCCCAAAGTCATTGAGACAACTTGCCCCAAACTGACATGTGTGCTAACGTTGGCTAAATCTCAAGGTTCGCTCAACATAGCACGTCAGCTTAAGTATCAAAAGACACGTTATTGTCTCCTCTATGTTGTGCAAAATAATAATTTTTAACATTCATACCTAACAAAGTTGTATTGCATAAAATTTAAAGTGCAAATTTTTTACTTTTTAAGCCAAAAAATAAGAAAATTGTGCTAACCTCAGATTAGAGCGATCTTGACCACATGTGACCAGGAAGTTGACTATGGAAGAAGTCACACAAAGTGGCTATTTGATTTTTGAGATTGAGCCTCTAGTTTTGGAGTTATGAAGAGTGTGACAACTTACCCATGTGACAACTTACCCCGCTCTCCCCTAATACCAAAATACAAGCAATTCCCTGTAAATTTAATAGTGGAGATTTAAATTACAGCAAATACAGCAAATTGTAAAACAACAGGTAGCCTGTTTCATTGTATAATGACAAAATGGGGGGAAAAAAATACAGACTATTACCTGTAAAATGACACTTATTTTTAGTTGATAGTGACATGATAGCAAAGTTTCAAAGAAGATCCAAAAAGTTCTAAAGAATAAGTGTGTACTTGTTTTGGCTGAACTTGTGAGGACCAAATGTCCTTACTTATATTGTGAAATACTTTCACAACCTACCAGTGTGGACATTGACTGGTCCTCACTAGTTTAAAATCAACCAAAAGATTTTTTTTTTTTTTTCTCGAATCTAGTGGTTTCTGTGATGGGTAGGTTTAGGAGTGGGTTGGGTTAGGTAATAGAAAGTATAACTGACCTGATATAAAATCATTGTAAGTCTATGCAATGTCCTCACTAAGATAGCAAAACAAACCTGTGTGTGTGTGTGTGTGTGTGTGTGTGTGTGTGTGTGTGTGTGTGTGCACGTGTGTGAGTTTAATTCTAAAGAATTAAAAAAACAAAAAACAAAGACATAAAAGGGAAAAAAAAAATGTTTATATGGGACAGAGGTTTCCAAAGAACTGTCTATTATCAGACAAGAGTCAAGTTTCTTATTCAAAAGCCTGATTTTCAGATTATATTGGATAATAATTTGGGCTGCTGCAAAGACTGCATTTAAGCTGCTTTGTCTTGGGGGACACATGCCATGTTTGTATTTATTTTATTACTTAATAGGGTTAATGATTGATTATCTAAAATGGGGATTTTGTAATAATGGAATCTTCTCCCCTGTTTTGGCCAGCTCTGTCAGTAAATTTTGTCATGTTTACCAAAGGATTACAGCTCACGCTCCAACATTCATTGCATCCACCCACTGAGAGCACCACTATAAAGGCCTGCTGCAGTCCCTGCTTCAGTGCCTTTGACTTCAGTGCCTTTTCAGCTAGCCTGGATAAAGTGAACAGCTCATTATGGCAGTGGTGTTTCTTTCTCTGTATGTATGCTTGGCTCTAGCTTTGAGCAACGCAGCTCCAGCGTGAGTATCTGATACAATATCACATTCTATCTAGAAAAGACTGCAAATAGTTTTCTAAAGATCCTCAAATGCATTGGTACAAACATAACATAAACATAAGTATTACTTTAATCACAGCACTCTTGTACTGTATCCTTAGGGTTTTAAATCTTTTTTAACTTGTTTATGCATTATTTATAGCCTTTAGAAAACATTTTATCCATGCTCTTACATACAGTACAACGCTTAGCTTTCTGTGGTATAAATCTGATTATGAAAAACTATTTTAGTTCATATTTGACCAGTATATTTCCATAAACCTCTGTTTGCTTGTAAGCTTAAAATTTGGCCTATCGTTGTTTGTGATGTATAAATCTTATTATGAAAAACTATTTTAGTTCATATATGACCAGTACATTTCCATGAACCTCTGTTTGCTTCTAAGTTTAAATTTGGTCTATCGTTGTTTGTGTTGTAACAGAACACTACAAAGAACAATCAATAACACAGATACTGACTGATTAAAGTCCACATCAGCATTTTTATTTATGTTGCTGCCTTCAGTTCAAAGCCCAGTGCACAAATACCTTAAAGGATTAAAGCAAAACATACTCCACACAGCTCCAGGGGGTTAAAGGCCTTCTGAAGCGAAGCAATGCGTTTGTGTAAGAAAAATATAACAAGTTATAAAGTAAAATATCTAGCTTCTGCCAGACCACCTTCCGTATTCGAAAGTGTAATGCCTCTCACAGTTCAAAACGCTTGCGCTACGTCCTACGCCTTCCGTATTCAACTTACGAAGAAAGCTTAACTGACACAACATCAGTTATGCCTTCTCCCTAAGTTGAATATGGAAGGCGGTCTGGCAGAAGCTAGATATTTTACTTTATAACTTTATAAATATGGATATTTTTCTTACACAAATGAATCGCTTCACTTCAGAAGGCCTTTATTAAACCCCCGGAGCTGTGTGGAATACGTTTTGCTTTGGATGGATGCACTTTCTTGAGCTTTATACTCATTGTTCACTTCCATTATAAACCTTAGATGCATCAGGATATTTATTAATAGGCTATAACTCTGAAAGAAGAAAGTCAGATACACCTTGAATGGCCTAAGGGTGAGGAAAGCTTGGGGTAATTTTCATTTGAAAGTGAACTAATCCTTTAATATTTGATCAGTAGGCAGCAATTTGCAAAAGCATGCAATTTAGCTTGTCCTTGCTTAATTCATGTTTGTTTTTTGGGTAATGTCATATAACCTATAGTTTTAGCTTAAAGGTTTAAAGCATTTTAATTATTTTCTTTATTTCAGCCACCATGATGCCATGATAAAAGGTAAGCCTGAAAATCTATCACTGCATTTTTTCATATTTTCTGACATTGGTGATATTTTGAAAAATTGCTAAATTCTTCTCACCACATTGGAGGCTTTACTATCATCATATTATTATGCTGATGGTATGTTAAGGGTTAAATGTGTTGTGCATCAATTTATAGTCAAACATAACAGCAGTATAATTACTCTTGATCTACTGCATGCTCTAGATGTCATGAATGATAAAATCATGTAATCATATCATCATAGATGCCCCTGAGAGACATTCAGATCCTAAAGGAGAGGACCACCATGATGCCAAACTTGACCGGTGTAAAGGCATTGAGTTTGATGCCATCACTCCCGATGAAAAAGGAAACACTTTCTTTTTCAAAGGTCTACTTTGATAATACATATTTTATTTTTCCTCACCATATTTTAGAAATGTCCTTACATGACCATTCCAGGTCAAGTTTTTCTTTTCTTTTCTGCATTCTTGATTCTTATTTTTTCAAATTCAGGTGACCATTTATGGAAAGGTTTCTCGGGATCAGCTGAGATCTCAAGCAGCATTTTCAAAGAACTGGATGACTATCATCACCTGGGTCATGTTGATGCAGCCTTCCGCATGCACCATCAAGATGATGCCAATGTTCATGACCACATCTACTTTTTTCTGGTGCTTTTCATGAGTTACATCTAGTACCTCAATAGCTGTCTCATGACTGTTTCTGTACAGAAAGTACCTTTATCAAAACAATTTGAAATCAACTTTAATTTTTTCTTTGCACAGCTAAGAACTTTTCAAATATTTGTTTACACAGTGCAAACCCAAGCCTACAGTTTATAATATAATAACCACAGGCACACAGTTCAATGCTGATGAGTGTTTTCAATTTTCTATTAAGGGTGACAAAGTCTTTAGCTTTTACAACTACACCCTTGAGAATGGCTACCCTGTAGAGATACAGCAGGAGTTTCCTGGTATCCCCAGCCACTTAGATGCTGCTGTTGAGTGTCCCAAAGGAGAGTGCATTACTGATTCAGTGCTGTTCTTCAAAGGTTATTGAATCATATATGCTCTACATTCACATCAACAATGACAATTGAATTCTTTAAAGATTGGGTGGCTTTAACAATCTATTAAATAATTAGTATATAATTATGTGTATACCTTAGCATTGTGTGCTCAGAATTTGTTACTTTGCTTATATGTGATTTGCCCATTAATATATAACACAAACATCTTCAGGAAATGAAACTTACAGCTTTGACATCAAGACAAAGACAGTTAAGAAGAAGATGTGGACACACTTGCCAAACTGCACATCTGCCTTTCGCTGGCTAGAGCACTATTACTGTTTCCATGGTTACAACTTCACTAGATTCCATCCTGTTTCTGGGGAGGTGACAGGAACATATCCTAAGGATGTTCGAAACTACTTCATGAGGTGTAAAGGATTTGGTGAGCCACTTAGCTCTGTTTTCATGTACATTCTGAGCTTTCCTTTTACTCACAAAGTATATCTCTATTATATGTTCTGCTTTTAAAGATTACATTTTATCTTGAATTTTTGACTCAAAGTGTAGTCGAAATTGTTCCTTAGGTCATGGAGGTGGTGCAAGAAGACTACGCTGCAGTGAGGTCAAGCTGAATGCTGTCACCACAGATGATAAAGGAAGATCATATGCATTCCATGGTAATTCAGCTTTTATTAAATACAGTATTTTTTTTTCTTTTTTCTTATTAATATGCAAAACTTACACTTTAGAACTTCAACTATACTATACTTACAGATGCAATGTACTTGCGTTTGGACACACACAGAGATGGCAGTCACCATTTCCCTATTTCAAGGTTATGGAAGGAAATTTCTGGTGGAGTGGATGCTGTTTTTTCTTATGGTGATAATATGTACATCATACAGGTAAAATCAATACGCAAAAGAATCTAAGGATTAAATAGTTTTCCATTGCTATTATTTTAGCCTGACATTTCAAAGTCTTTTCTCTCAATTTTACAATTTCAAAGAGGCAGTGTTCAGCATGTGGTGACAGATTTTTTTTGTTTTTGTTTTATGTGAATAGGATGACCAAGTCTATATCTACAAGTCAGCAGCCCATTATACTCTCATAGAGGGCTACCCTAAACCTTTGAAGGAAGAACTAGGCATCAGTGGTCCTGTGGATGCAGCATTTTTGTGTCCAAAACAACACACTGTACAATTTGTACAAGGTAGGAACAATATGTGATTTTCCTCAGATCATTCATCAGCATTTATATATACATAGATGTACATAGATGTTGTGAAGACAAGATGAACGAAGGATGTAATACTAATAAGCATTTAAAGGTAATGTCCCCTTCACTTCCTAGAGTGATTTCTAACTACATCTTTACTGTGTCATGCAATAATGCTGTAACATTCTCAGAGACGAGAGAGAGGATCCAAATGCAGGAATGGACTTTAATAATCAAATAACAAAACTACAGTAATCAGGAAACAAGGAAACCACGTAAACAGAACAGAGTACCTCTAAACAATTATGAAATGGACAAGACCAGACAATGAACACAGGACACAATGGCTTATATCCACCTTAATTTTCAACATGGAAGTAAGGTGTTTTCTGTGAATGTGCAAGATTTCCAATTTATTAGCCGCTATAGGGAAATAACGAGCAGAATATTAAAGTGCAATAAACTGTAAAACTTTATGCGATACAAACCAGCGTATTTATAATTAAGACAATACATTAAAATAATATGGTAAGTGTGGCAAGCAGGATGAGGTGATTGATAATGAGCTTCACCTGCATTCCACACTGGTCTCGTATCTCACGGAGGATAAAAGAAGGCGTGATGACAGTGAAGGATGAGAGGGGACCATGCACGCCACACCGGTCTTGTATCTCACAGAGGAGCTTCAGAAGTATAAAGAACACAAACCACGTTGCATTGGCTGAAGCTCCTCCGTGTGATACGAGACCGATGTGGCGCGCAGGTGAAGCCTATTATCAATCACGACACCAGCCTCGCTCCATTCTCACGGCCCTCAGCCTCATCCTGCTTGCCACAGTAAGAAATACCAGTTTTCAGTATCAAGCAGCATAAAGAGCTGTTTTGTAAAACTAAAAAATAACTGGAAGCGAATGACACCGGAAGCCAGACACGTTCAATTTACAAATGGGCGGTGTGTGTTCTTACCTGAAAAAAAAGGTGGATACACAAAGGGTAATAGACTAACAAGACACACCTGGAAACAACAAGAGGGGAAACAAGAACAAGAAACAAACTAAAAGTCTTAAAACAACAGCAAAGACAGGCAGAACATGACATGTGGATGTGGCGAAGCAAGGGACCACAGAGTCACAGGGGAACAGGGAAACATGGGGGTGCAGTCAAAACAGGGAAACATGTGGGTGCCGGCAGGGCTGAAGTCTATGCCAAGGCTGACAGAGCTTAAACAGGCCATGACTCTTTTTTTATATTTATTTTTAGTGTTTTTTTCCATTATTGAGATGGGATAGTATAGAGTAGACAGGAAGCAAAGTCGGAAAGAGTAGGGGACTGGATTGGGAAAGGTCCACAAGCCAGGACTTGAACTCAGGTCCCCCAAAGCGCAACCATGATACATGCCAGAGTGGCTCTGACAGGCCTTGTGTGGTGGTGAATAGGAAATGACAGCAAATATAATTCTTGTATTTCCATTTGCTCCAATATCAAAAGATAAAATCCATGATAGCATTTCCATG
The DNA here is from genome assembly GCF_018812025.1 of Megalobrama amblycephala. Lineage (NCBI taxonomy): Eukaryota > Metazoa > Chordata > Actinopteri > Cypriniformes > Xenocyprididae > Megalobrama > Megalobrama amblycephala. The sequence continues at coordinate 32,522,276 of NC_063044.1, read as the reverse complement.
ACTTTCCAAAAGAAGGAAAAATATAGAGAGATTGATTACAGCACTCAGAAGAGAGGATGTGAAACTTGTCAACACTTCCTCAGCCGTTGCATTAGAAACTCTCATGTGGCAGTTTTAATTTGTTCTTTATAATTTACTGCCGAGGTAATATAACACAAAGTATAGCATTATAAATGTATATTCATTTTTTTAAAAATGAAAATATGAGAAACTTCACTAGATTTGTGATGTGGATAACTGTGGAAACATTTCATCACAGTCTATGTTTTTGTTCACATAGGTTCCCCTTCTATTTAGAGAATAGTTACGGACTTCGTGTTTATGTTACATACATCACTGAGTTGGTTGACATGTCTGCTTCAGACAGCATGTCTGCAATACAGGAGTTGTTTATATCCCATAGTGAGATACCGAACAAATGTTTCAAAGAGAACTTTACCTTAACCTAAAGATCCTGCTCTCTTGTTTCTCTGAGTTTCCAACATGATAATTGCATGATTTTTTCTCCTCAGGTCAAAAGATGTATGAAGTTGATCTTGTGGCCACACCCCGAGTTGTTAAAAAGGAGAGACCTATTCCTTTCCCTAAAATTGATGCTGCCTTCTGTGATACTGATGGTGTGAAGGTGTTTATTGGTCCAGAATACTATTCATATGAAACCCCAATGATTACAGCTCTAAGCAAAATCAGACCTGAGCCTCATAAGATCTCTCCAGAAAAATTTGGCTGTGAACTAGGCAAGGCAACAGCTTCTGATGACAAAGTCATTTTTATAAGCTAATGATTTTGCTGCATCTATTATTGTACTAATAAAAATGATACTTGTCTTGCATATCTCTTTGAATCTTCATTGTCCACTCAGGGTGTTAGCATGGCCAAAAACAACACAAAAGGAAAATTAACCCTCTCATGCCTGAATTATGACAACCTCAGTCAGGATTTGCTCTTAGTGCATGAAAAAACAACATATGAAATTTTTATTTTTTATGCATATTTTTCAAAGAGATTTTCCACTTAAGTGGACAGTATGCGTTTTTGGTTTTAACTGAAGAGATACTGTATTAAACAAAATACAGTAATAACAATCACAATTAAAGCTGCAAGCAGGATTTACCAGGGTTCAAGCATTTAAGGCCTTTAATAAACTCATAGGCGTAAAAAAGATATTAAGCTTTATTTAGCAAGCATGTCACCACTTAAATCACAGATGAACAGCTATGATATATGCTAAACCAGACACAGAGAAACAAAAGGCTTAAACAATAATATGCATGCTTACAACGACTTAAATTAATGCCACATGAGGCCGTGTTTAGTTATAAGTTCATTTATTTATTACATTAGTATTACTAGCATTAGGTTTCTCTTTTTTTCTTACACATTACTTTCCACCAATTTATCAAATGTTTCTTTTTATACAGAAGATATCTCTTCATGACAGCTGTACTTCATAAACAGCTTTTTTCTTTTCACTGTTTACACACAAACATGTCATCGAACATGTTTCTTTGTCCAATATATCTCTTTATCACAGCTGTACTTCATAAACAGCTAACATCTGTTTTCTTTTTTTTCTTTATCTTCAAATCACAGTTGTGTTGTCATTATTATTACTTATAAATCACTTATTTCAATAAATCTTTTTTCTTCTTAAATCTCAATTGTGTTGTCATTATTATTCTTTATAAGCAGAAGAGGTACAAGTAGCCTAGAAAAGTTGCATTCCCTAATGAAGCAAGGTGTGGCTGATATCAACAAAACATAAGAACATTGTCATTCAACACATTTTTAACTGTTAGAGGTAGCTATTGTCCCAATCTCCATGAAATTGCTTGTTTAGAGTCATGTCACACGTCCTTGCTTATTTTCAGAAAGATCTAAGCATTCCTTGAAGAGATATCCCTAGTGAAAAAAAGTATACTTTATTGTATTTTAAATATATTCCCTTTTTCTATAGTACATTGCAAATATACTAACAAAAAATGTACTATCTTTAAATATATAAAAAGTATATTAGCATCATATTTTCACAATACAACTTTTAACACACTTTAAAATAATTGTACTTTAGTATATTTTCTAAAAAATATATTTTAGAAAAATATACTTGAAGTGTAAGTTCAGTTCATTTTTTAAAAGTGTATTTATTTGCACTTTATAAAAATATATTTGAGGTATGTTTTAACTGTGTGCTGAAAATGATCATTGCAACAATGCACTGAAAGTATATTTAAAAAATACATTATTTAATATCCTGAAGTTGTGTATCTAAAGTCAAATTTGAGTATTTTTTTTTAAGTTTACTTATTCATCCTTGGAATTCATTTTATTACTTGTGCTTATTTATTTCAGTATGACTAATGCATTAAAATCCCATTTTTTTAATATATGCAGTGTAGCCTACAATTTCCAAATATGTGTAAACATGTTTAATAAGTTTACACTGGCAGAATCATTTTACAATCGTACACACAAATCTATTTTAAACAACACGCCAGCAGCACAAGTAACTTTACAAGCGAAAAAATATGTTGAGTGGTTGAACTTGAGACTTTGGAATTCAAATGTCTCTTCAACTTGGTCTGTGACCAATCAGATTTTGTTGCTCACTGCCTTGAGCCAATCAGAGCTTCTGACGTCACGGTCTTCATCTGAATCCCCCTCGCTCAGTCACTCAGGTGAATTATATTGTCGCAATGTATAATTTATTTAATAAAACAGTCTGACCTTGATGGCGACGACAACCGGCTAGGAATTTAATGGCCTACGCCACCCTGAAAGAACCGGAGAAAAGTGCTGCTATTTGGAGGTACACTGTCAGAAATAGGGGTACAGTAGGAGTCCATTTCTGTCCCCCAAGGTACAATCTACACTAACATACCCCATAGGGCTTATTATTTGACCTCAAGGTACATGTATGTACCTTTTTGAGGGTCAAAAAGGTACATATATGTTCCCAAGCATTAAAAGGTACATATATGTACCGTTTCTTTTAAAGGTTAAGGTACAATATCAAGAGACAGCCTCTGCTAAGCCTTTTTTTTTTTTTTTTTTTTTTTTGTAAAAGTTATTTAAATATTTTATTAATTATTTATGGTAAATTAATAACTTGCACTGTAATTTTTTTTTTGTAATTTTACAGAATTTTACTGTTTTATTTTACAGATCTTTCCTGTATATTGAATATTCTGTAAAATTACAGAAATACAATGTAAATTTAGTACATATCCGCCGTAAAATAATGTGAAAAACATGTAACTGTGAAATAACATAAAATTTCAGTTTTTTTATTGGACTTAATCACTATGACTGTTCCGCTTGTCAAATTAGTTTTGCTGCGTTCAATGTTTCGTTTCGTAACGGATTTCTTTTCATAATATCATCTCGTAATATAACATAATCATACATTCTTTGTTGAAATACGCGGACATTTAAACTATGAAGAGTTTAAATATTCAAACTGAATGAATTCCCGCCCGGCGCATTGATACAGTCTCTTCAAATCACACGGTGAGCGGAGCAGCGGAGCTGACTGGAATCACTCGACTCGACCGTTAGGATTGCAGCTGTTCGTGGATGTGAAGCGAAATTAAGCAGGTAAAATACACATTTTCTAAACTTCTCTTTATTATTATATGTTGTTTTTAGCATTTTGAACCGTCCGAAAGCCTGAGTCGTTAAACCAATGACTGTGTGTTTTAATTTTTCAAACGGTGCGGGCCGTTAATCATTTAAAAGGTTTATGATGTTTAAAATTACGTATCAGTTGACGGTAAAGTGTAGTTTTGTTATTTACTTGATATTATCAAAGTCATAACATTAGTCCCTTATTTTGTTTAGGCTTTCTGTTGCATTTTGTTTCCATTCTAAGTTAGGCCTACCGCCATTTTTCCATCTGAGGAAAAAATGTAACGTACTTTGCCAAACACGACGAGTAGCGTGGATTTATAATTTTTTGGGACTGAATCTACATGAATATATATATATATATATATATATATATATATATATATATATATATATATATATATATATATATATTAGTACCGGTCAAAAGTTTGGAAACATTAGGCCTAGTATTTTTAACGTTTTTGAAAGAAATCCCTATGTTCATCAAGCCTGGATTTGTTTGATAAAAAAATACATTAGATTATGGTTTTGTAAATTAATGTGTCCCATGCACTCATTTCTCTCTCTCTCTCTCTCTCTCTCTGCAGATAAATTGTGTGAGTTTCTGATATTAAAGACATGGTGAAAAGGTGAGCGTTGCACCATTTAAAGATCTGGAATTTATGTTTTTATGTTTTATTTCTCACAAAAAGTCTCTCTCTCTCTCTCTCTCTGCAGATAAGTTGTGAGTTTCTGATAATAAAGACATGGTGAAAAGGTAAGAGTTGCACCAATTAAAGATAATATAATTGCTGGAATATATGTTTTTATGTTTTATTTCTCACAAAAAGTCTCTCTCTCTCTCTCTGCAGATAAGTTGTGAGTTTCTGATATTAAAGACATGGTGAAAAGGTAAGAGTTGCACCATTTAAGGATAATATAATTGCTGGAATATATGTTTTTATGTTTTATTTCTCACAAAAAGTTACATATCTCTTCTCTTGTCTATATGAAAAACAGGAAGAGTACGTTGATTCCTGTGGTCCAAATCATTGTTAATAGCCACAGAACCACTTTCAGTGATTCTGTTGAGTCTGCGTCCTACAACTACCTGAACATCTCGTACCCAGCAGGCCAAGGAGCAACGCTGGAGTTCTTGCAGAGGTACGAAACCAGCAGTTAAGTGAATACATCAAAACCGTTATGAAACTCTCTCTACATTATCTACATTAATCCAGACACATTTGAAAACACTTCTATCTGAAAACACTTCGGACACTTTTCTGATATTTTTACTGTTCATTTATTAAAAGAGTTCTATAGTAGAGTCCGTTTCATTACTCATGTTGTTTTTTGTTTGTTTGATAGATGCCTTTTCAAGATAAACCCCAAGGGATTAAAAGCTGAGAAGAGCACTTCAAGAAAGCCGATGACGGTCAGTCCACAGCATGTGTCAAACTCCGCTCCTGGGGGCCCACTGTCCTGCAAAGTGCTCCAACCCGCTCCAGAACACCTGCCTGGAAATTTCTAGCAATCCTGAAGACATTGATTAGCTGGTTCAGGTGTGTTTAATTAGTTTCTGTAGGGCCACTGTCCTGCAGAGTTTAGCTCCATCCCTGAGTTTGACACCCTTATTCAAAAGATTCTTTCTCTCTGAACTGAAACTGCAGACTATGAATAGAAGGCATACATGGAGAACATTCTTCAGAAGGAAGTCCAATCTCCCTCCATTCACTTGCACAGACATTTTCATCAGTGTCATGCGGACTTTAAGAACACTCACTCTTTCCTGCTTTGTTTAATTGTTTTTTTTTTAATGACTCCTTGTAATTCATCTGTCGACCAATGGTCAGGTTTTGAAGGCAGACTGTTTAATTATTATTCAACTAACTTTTTTTTTTTTTCATTTGTAATATTGATGTATTGTTATATTAAGTATACTGCTGCAATTGAAACCATTACTAGTTTTAAAACTGTTTTTGGCTTTTTATAAAATAAAAAACTAATAATAAACATTCTTTTGCAGTTAAGACTGGTTATTTGTATTAAAAAGCTAAAGAAAATACAGAAGATTTTATGTAAAATTACGGTTATAAATTGTATTTTATTAACAGAAAATTACTGTATTTTTAAGAGACATTTATTTTACGGAATATTTCAATGATTGTACCCTGTCAAAGCCAATTTTGTACCCTTTTTGAAGGGTCCATTTTTGTACTGTTAAATAAAGGTACAAAACTGGTCTCTTAAGGTACAAATCACAAGGGTACAAATTTGTACCCTATGCCAAGGGTACAAAAGCTGTACCCTTGAGGGTTGAGGGTACAGCCCCAGTGACAAGCCATTGTACCCCTGAAGGTACAATTATGTACTTTAATTTCTGAGAGTGTAATTTGTAGTCTACCAGTTACATTCTCAGAAATAGGGGTACAGTAGGAGTCAATTTCTGTCCCCCAAGGTACAATCTACACTAACGTACCCCATAAGGCTTATTATTGGACCTCAAGGTACATGTATGTACCTTTTTGAGGGTCAAAAAGGTACATATATGTTCCCAAGCATATGCCAAGGGTACAAAAGCTGTACCCTTGTGGGTACAGCCCCAGTGACAAGCCATTGTACCCCTAAAGGTACAATTATGTACTTTATTTTCTGAGAGTGTAACAAACTTTTTTTTTTTTTTTTGCTTTAACAAACGGAGAGCGATATTTCGGCTTGATATCTCTTTTTTGAGTTTGTGTGTGGTGGTTAATGGCACATGTTTGTATGCAGCACCAAAACGCCCTGTTCATATGATTGGTCAAATCGGCCCGTATTCTGTACGATATTAATTCATAAAGTGTTGTATGCTTGACTATGTACCGAAAACAATATCGACATGCCATACTGATACAGTTCCCTGCTGCTAATCCTCATTTACTGTTCAAAAATAGTATTGGTTCAATGTAGGATTTAGACAGACTATTGTAAACGTGAATAAAAAGTTGAAGAAGATGCTGTCTGACCTTATATCTTTGGTATATTCTGTTAACAGATGCTGTTTGTCACGGTTGGTGATCCGCTGTCTCATTCTGGTGTCTCTGTGTGTGTGTGTTTCGTCACGTTAATTGTTTCATGTGAGCGTCGCCACTGATTGTCTGATCAGCGGCAGCTGTATCCCATCACCAGCCTATTTAATGCCCTGTCTTTCATCTCATGTTTGTCAGATCATTATTTGGAGTTTCCCTGTGCTGTTCCCTGTTTGTTCCTTGTGTGCTCTTCGGCTGGATTTGTGATCTTTGTGTCGTTCTGTTCCCTGTTTCTTCGTTAGATTCTTCACCTGATCGCCGGCTTGCACTTGGGATTCCCTCACTGATCTGCACCTGGTGGCCCGTCGAAGTCCCTGCGTCACCACTCCCTGCTGCTGCTACGTGTCTTTGGACATTCTGTGTGTGAAGCTCAATAAAGAGAACTATTTACTTGCATTTGCATCCGCTTGTTTTTCCGTGACAGAACGATGTGACCAACATGGATGCAGCAAGTTCAGCGTCGCTGACGGAGTTCATCAATCACAGCATCGCTCGAATGGATCAGCAGCAGGAGAGCATTTCTTCTACCGGACGCGCTGTGCAAGCACTGTTGACGCAGGTGTCCGAGCTCTCCCAGCAACTACAACAGATTCGCAATCCGACTGTGCCGCCCACGCCGCCCGTTCCCCCCACATCACTGGAACGGGGAGACCACCTGGAGCCACGCCTACCAGTCCCACAGTCTTACACTGGTGAGCCTAATTTCTGCAGAACTTTTCTTACTGGATGTGCCTAGCATTTCTCTCTTCAGCCCCGAACCTTCGAAAGGGAGGAGTCAAGGGTGGCATTCGTGCTCACGCTTCTCACGGGGCAGGCAGTGTTGTGGGGAACGGCGGTGTGGGAGAACCAGGATCCATGCTGTACCTCGTTCCAGGCACTCGCCGCAGAGATAAAGAGAGTCTTCGACTGTGCGGTCGCTGGCAAGGACGCGCCTCGACGGCTTACGGAACTTAAGCAAGGGAATCGTACTGTGGCTGAGTACTCCATTGAGTTCCGGACTCTGGCGGCGGAGTGCAGATGGAACGAGGAGGCGCAGTGGGACGTCTTCCTGCATGGGTTGGCCGACCGTGTCCATAAGGAGATTTACATCTTGGATCTGCCTCAGAGTCTTAATGGGCTTATTGACCTCGCACTGTGAGTTGACGCTCGCCTCAGCCGTATGGAGCATTTCTCTCGTCCAGACCACGGAACTAGAGACGTGGAGGGTTGGTCGACCAGCGCTGGAGACACGGTCGGTCCCACCTCCGATTCTGAACCCATGCAGGTAGGGAGAGCTCGGCTTTCTCGGGAGGAGAGAGAGAGGCGGAGATCCCAGGGACTGTGTTTTTACTGTGGAGGAGCGGACCATTTTCTGCATTCGTGCCCGGTAAGAGGATCAAGCCCGATAGTAACGAAGAGGCTACTATCGGGTAGGATTTCCGCCGAGAAATCCTCACCATCCACTCTCCTTCCGGTAAGACTGAGATGGGCCACCCACACTCTCACCTGTCAAGCACTACTGGACTCGGGAGCTGAAGGTAACTTTATGGACATTCACTTTGCACAGAAGAATCACCTGCCCATCACTCCACTCACCAGTCAGATTGCAGTCAACACCCTCAATGGTCAGAGTCTTCCCAACATCTCACTCACTACCAGCTTCATAACCTTGATTACATCCGGCAACCACACAGAATCCATTCAATTTCTGCTCATGGACTCCCCCTTAGCACCCATTGTACTCGGACACCCCTGGCTCACTCAACACAACCCCAAGGTGGACTGGCGGCAGCACTCCATCTCTGAATGGAGCACTCAATGTCACGAGTCCTGTCTTATGTCTGCTTGTCCATCTGTGTCTGTTTCTGTGTTGTAGGAGAATGCAGCGGATTTGTCAAACGTGCCCGTGGAGTACCTGGATCTGAAGGAAGTGTTCAGCTGCTTCTCTTCCTCCGCATCGTCCCTATGACTGTGCTATGGATTTAGTGCCTGGTAAGTCTCCGCCTAAAGGCAAGTTGTACTCTCTTTGGGTTCCTGAGAGGGAGGCCATGGAGAAATATATTTCTGATTCTCCAGCAGCGAAGTTCATCCGCCCTTCCTCTTCTCCAGCAGGGGCGGGGTTCTTTTTTGTAGGAAAGAAGGATGGTTCCTTACGACCTTGCATTGATTACCGAGGGCTGAATAACATCACGGTAAAGAATACTTATCCTCTGCCGTTGATGTCTTCAGCCTTCGAGAGGTTGCAAGGAGCATCTATTTTCACAAAATTGGATTTACAGAATGCTTATCATTTGGTGCACATCAGGAAGGGGGATGAGTGGAAGACTGCCTTTAACACCCCCAGGGGGCACTTTGAATACTTGGTCATGCCCTTCGGGCTGTCCAACTCCCCGGCGGTCTTCCAGGCACTCGTTAATGATGTGTTGAGAGATATGGTTGACCAGTTCATATATGTCTACCTGGACGACATATTGATTTTTTCCTCGTCTCTCCAGGAACATGTTCAACACGTCAGACGAGTGCTTCAACGACTTCTAGAGAATGGGCTTTTTGTCAAGGCGGAGAAATGCGATTTTCATGCACAGTCTGTTTCTTTCCTAGGGTACATCGTCTCATCTGAGGGAGTACGCATGGATCCTGACAAGGTTATGGCTGTGGTGGATTGGCCAAGTCCAGATTCCTGTAAGGCCCTACAGAGGTTTCTGGGGTTTGCCAATTTCTACCGGCGGTTCATTCGCAATTTCAGCCAACTAGCCGTACCTCTGACTGCCTTGACCTCCCAGCCACCTATCTTTCCTAGTCTGGAATCCGAAGTCGCGGTCCCCTCTGCTCACGCCTTCGTCCAGAGGTGCCACCGCACTTGGAGTAGAGCCCGCGAGACTCTTCTTCAAGTGGGGGCGCGCACCAAGGCTAAGAGTGATCGCCACCGGTCGAAGCCTCCCGTATACGTCGTGGGTCAAAAAGTGTGGCTTTCTACCAAGAACATTCCGCTCCGTTTCTAATAAGCTAGCTCCTAAAATCATCGGCCCGTTCCCTGTCACCAAGATCATTAGTCCAGTGGCAGTCCGACTCAAACTTCCTCCGGCGTACGGGAGAATTCATCCCGCCTTTCATGTGTCTAAAATTAAACCTGTGTTTCATTTACACATTAATCCGCCAACCCCGGTTCCCCCACCGCCGCGACTCGTAGACGGGGAACCCACATATTCGGTTAATCGTATTCTGGACTCGAGACGGAGGGGACGCGGATTCCAGTACTTGGTGGACTGGGAAGGTTACGGTCCGGAGGAGAGAAGTTGGGTACCTGCTAGGGACATCCTGGATCACTCCCTTATCGATGATTACAATCGACAGGTAGGTGCTTCTGGGAATGCCGAGAGGCGTTCCTAGGAGGGAGGGTACTGTCACAGTTGGTGATCCGCTGTCTCATTCTGGTGTCTGTGTGTGTGTGTGTTTCGTCATGTTAATTGTTTCATGTGGGCGTCGCCGCTGATTGTCTGATCAGCGGCAGCTGTATCCCATCACCAGCCTATTTAATGCCCTGTCTTTCGTCTCATGTTTGTCAGATCGTTATTTGGAGTTTCCCTGTGCTGTTCCCTGTTTGTTCCTCGTGTGCTCTTCTGCTGGATTTGTGATCTTCGTGTCGTTCTGTTCCTGTACCTGTTTCTTCGTTGGATTCTTCACCTGATCAGCGGCTTGCACTTGGGATTCCCTCACCGATCTGCACCTGGCGGCCCGTTGAAGTCCCTGCGTCACCACTCCCTGCTGCTGCTACGTGTCTTTGGACATTCTGTGTGTGAAGCTCAATAAAGAGAACTATTTACTTGCATTTGCATCCGCTTGTTTTCCCGTGACAGTGTTCTTCACAAGTTTCTGTTGTCAACTGCCTCTGTGTAAGCAGCCATCAGACACAATAATGAGAAGCTCTTCAGAAAATGGAATATAATGTGTAATTTGTATTTGTGTATAGAGGGCCACCATTGGTCCAATATTTTTTTTTTCTTTAATGAAAAACATGGTAAGTTTTGCTGAATCTATGTTAAGTTTAAATAAAAACCATTGGATTTGTTAATGAAATATGTCTCTTCATTAGTGATGTTGTTACATTTTATTTATTTTAATGGCCTTGAAAACAAATGCATTTAACTTTGAGAAAATGTCACCTAAGTAATTTGTTAAACAGTATTTAAATAGTAGCACAATTGTAATACTGTATTGTGTGAGATTATGTAATTCAAAGTACAGTAGTCAACATTTAAAGGGGACCTATTATGCAAAATTCACTTTTGCATGGTGTTTGGACATAAACGTGTGTTGGCAGTGTGTGTACAGAACCACCCTATAGTGATAAAAATCCACCCACTCCTTTTTTTTAATCCCCATAAATCATAAGCAGTGTCTCAGAACAAGCCGTTTACAGATCCCTGGCAGTGTGAAGTCACAAAAGCCACAGGCCCCGCCCACGAATGTTGACAGACACTACCGTTTTAACATAGACCCACCCTGAGGGCGTTCACAATGAGTTATACAGTCCGCCATTGCTGCATTGACGAGAATGTCTCCCAAGCGTTTTAGGTGTCATCTGAGCTGCTGAAAACGAGGTGAATTAACTTGGTTTTCCAGAAAATTGTCTGTCAGTTCTGTCGAAATTCGTGTATGTCTGCGCGAATCATTTCACACCGGACTGCTTTGTGAACGAATATCAATACAAAGGGACAATACAAAGCAGAGACTGTGCTAAAAATATGCTACTCAAAGATATACAAGTAAAAACTGTTCGTGATCCAGCTTACAGCCTCCAGAGTGATACTGGATATGGCAGTTATTGAAGGTGAGAGGACACTTTATAACAGTTCATCCGAGTTTATTTACGGGTATAAAGTTTATTAAGCACCACCCGAAAGGCATAAGGTCTTTATATATTTATTTACTGCTAGTTGTAACGGGTGTTTCTGTATTCTTCGCTATGTATGTTGGTAATACAAGGAAAAGATATTTTAATGCACACTTGCAGTGTTTTATTAAGCGCTTACAATGATTTTCTAGAGTGAAAACGGACGCTTCATATTTTCTGTGAAGTACAATAAACGTCATAAAACTCATCTGTATAGTTTTGGCAATCATTCGGACGGTACAACAGGCCTGTACTGTAGTGGATTAAAAACAAGAAGACAATATAAGTTATAACCGTAATTGAACTAAACTATACCTGATCTATCTCCATGCAGCATATATTAGCACAGTTTCTGATATTATAGTGCGTCCTGACTGAATCCTGTCACCGGAGAACGAGCTCTTGAAGCTCCGCCCTCTTAGGCCAGCACAGCAGCTCATTTGCATTTAAAGGGACCACACTAAAACTGCTAGTTTTTGCTCAACCACTAACTGGCAATTTTAACATGCTATAAAAAATTATCTGTGAGGTATTTCAAGCTAAAACTTCACATACACACTCTGTGGATACAAGAGGCTTATTTTACATCTTGTAAAATGGGGCATAATAGGTCCCCTTTAAAGTGGATCAAAAAAGTTAATCAAAGTTGTCCTAAGAAGAAGGTTTTAGGACAACTTTGATTAAAGGTTTTGATCCACATCCACGCTTAGGGGCTTTGTATGAAAAGACTCTTTCCCCCATGGTCTTTAGCTTACATGAAGGCTGGTGAAGTGAAAGAGAGTTAGCAGAGCGAAGAGAGCGTGATGGAGTATAAGGACTGATGAGATCACAAAGATATTCAGGTGCAGTCCCATGAAGTGCCTTGTATGTTAAAATAAGAACTTTAAAATCAATTCTTGCATTTATGGGAAGCCAGTGTAATTGTGAAAGAACTGGTGTAATGTGTTCATGAGGAGAAGTACGAGTGAGCACATGAGCGGCAGAATTTTGTATATACTGAAGCTTGCTCAACGATTTAGCTGGAAGGCCAGAGAACAAGGCATTACAGTAATCTAACCTGTGTTTTATGTGTGCTTCAAATGTTAATTGTGGATCAAAAATGACATTTCGCACCTGTGAGGTGGGGATTATCGTGCTGGAATCAACAATCAAACTGATCTGCTCAGCCTTACGAGTAGCCGCCACTGTACCAATCTGCATCAATTCAGTTTTGGAGCCATTCAGCTTCAGGAAGTTATTCTGCATCCAGATACTAATCTCTGCTAAACAACCACGCAAAGCTATTAATGAGCAATGGACATCAGGACTAGTGGTGATGTAAATCTGCATAGCAGTGCTACCCAAGACCATATATCCTGATGATCTGCCCAAGCGGAAGCATATAAATGTTAAATAAAACTGGACCCAATATTGAACCCTGAGGAACTCCCTGTCGAACAGGCATGGTATCAGATTTGTAGTTACCCAAGCCAACGAACTGTTACTTCCTAAAAGTAACAACCCGTTCTCGCACAGGTGCAAACTCATCCAGAAGTGAAAATAGCATGGAATTATAGTGCTCAACGGAGTTAGTAGTGGGAAGCCCAGAGACAGAAGTTGAAAAAAAAAAAGAGTGAAGTCCATGTGCTTGATGTTTTACGAAATTTGATAATGCGTTCAGAAATGGATCGTGAAGACATAACATTTATGTCAAAAGTAATAAGTCTATGGTCACTTATACTCATGTCAATACTATCCAGAGATTGGATACCAACACCAGCAGAACATACCACATCCAATATATGGCCCAGCCTATGGGTCGGAAAAGTAACATGCTGTTTAAAGTCAAAATATACTCATAACACAAATAAAGTATACTTATAACACAAATTAAGTACACTTTAATATCACTATAATATCAACATCACTAATCAAGCATGTAATTAGTCCCTACACAGGCATATACTTAAAGTGTACTAAGCAGGCACGTGCACACATAGACATCAAAGGGGGCTTGAGCACCTGCCCTTTTTCTTCCTCGAGAGAAAGTGCCCTTTTTTTCTTGGGGCTTTTTTTTTTTTTTCAATAAATGAATTCTAAATATATATTCCAAATCCCTAACGCTTTAATCCTTAAATAAAATAATTTAACGCAATTAACACCAATAAATTACAAAACGTGAAGCAGCGTCATTAAAGTAAATTTCGTCATGCAGTTAAAAGTCGGGACTCGGGAGTTTATCACACTGACCTGACCATCTGCATGCACCGCTAGTAACTCTGGTAGGAGGAAATTTCCATTCTAACTCTTTGACAAGATTTTACTTCTCTTTTTGCGATCAGATCATTTTAAGCCGTTAAACTGCTCAAGTAATAAAATTAATTCAAACAATCAGTCCGACACAGCGCTAATGTAAAGAAGGCCGCTGGTCACATTAGAGAAAACAGAGACTCACATTGCGTTTTTTAAGTGAATTATTAATTTCCAGTGTGTGCTTTGCTTTAAAACACGATCTCTGTCATATTCTGTGATTATTTCTAATAAGCACAATTTTTGTGACGTACAGGAGTCGTTGTACAGGAAAGCATGTGTGTGAGAGTCGTCTATTATTGATGCACATTGCATAACAACAAAACGTGTATGTGCGCGCTCTCGATCACTGATCGCGCACTGTTTGTGATAAGACGCATTTCAGTACATTCAAGTCTGTGCACATACTATAGGCCTACACTGTGAATTCTGTAGTTTTTTTTTCTGTTTTTTATTTGTTTTTTTGTTTTTTCATGGGTGCAGGGTGCTTTGGTGTGCATAAATTTATTATTTAATAGAATTAAATGGACTGCTTATATCATTTGGTTATTTGGTGTCCTTTTGGAGTCTCCAAAAGTTCCTTGAAGCTTGCAGAAAATACAGTTCCCTTTCGTGGGAACTATCGACGCTACGTCGAATGACGTGATGGGAACCCTCTGCATTTTGTGTTTGTGAAGCACCTCTGTATCCAACCAATGAGGAAACGTGACGTCAGAGGCGGGTGACGTCACGGACCAGGAAACTATAAAGCATACCCAGAACAAAGAACGCTAGCTTCTGTTGTCTTCAGCAAGCGCTCTCTGTATCTTGTGTGTCTTATTTGGTGTTGTTTGTCTTATCACATATAAATAATCACAATCTCTTTGTCTGAGGACAAGAGTATCTCACACCAATCCATATATTTATATATAAAAAAGACACGTATTATGGCGAGAAACGGCAGTGAAGTGGGAGTGAGTATGCCCAGGCAGCTCTCGAGGGAGCCGTCTGTGTGCACTGTAAAAACTCGCTCTCAGGACACTGTGCTCCAGTGTTCCCCGCGGATCGGGTCCCGTTTCTGCTGAGGCAGGCCGGAGGCTCCGTTCGTGGGGTTCACAAATGGATCTGACAGAGGGGTTAGAGACGGGCGCCGCCCTTTCTCTGCCTTCACCTGCCAGGTTCAGTGCCGTCTCCCAGGTGGAAGCACGCTCTGCGGTTTCTTCCCCCGGGTTGAGGCACCGACATTCACATGTCCAGCTCTGAGGAGGTGGATATTGTGATATCGATCTGAGGATCGCCACCTCACAGTCACACACATATCGTGTTTCAAAATCACACGTTTATAACAAATCAATCGTGAACAGTTTAATTTTCCCCTGTGCTACACTACAAAGCGAGTAGGGATACACACGATTTATGTGTCGTTTGCTGGGAGTGGAGCGTGCACGTCAGCTCACAACTGACAGTGACAGTGTTCATTCATAAAAATGTCCCGAAGAAAAGTATGCACTAGCGGGAGTTTTGTAGCTCCACTCCTGTTGGCTTTATTCTCGAGGGAATAAAAGTCTAATGCAAAGCTCGGATCTCGCGCTTGCCGAGGCAGCGCGTGGATTGAGTTTTCATTAAAGAATATAGCTCGGATCTCGCGCTTGCCGAGGCAGCGCGTGGATTGGGTTTTCATTAAAGAATATATGGCTCGGATCTCGCGTTGCCGAGGCAGCGCGTAGATTAAGTCTGCAAGAAAGAATATATACGGCTCGGGTCTTGCGTTTGCCGAGGCTGCGCATGTATCACGTGTCCGTGATTATGCGTGCTTGTGTGTGCGTATGTGTATATATATATTTATATATTAAGGGATCTGAGCAGACGGGAGTTTACCTTTCTCTCTTTCCCTAAAATACGAGCTATAATTCTTTTTTTTTTGTATTCTAAATATATTCAGTCTGTTCAAAAATATATATTTATATAAGAACTGGCTGCATTTAATTTGAGAATTAAATGAAATATTGAATACATTAAATTCTGAGGAATTTAAAAGAAAATAAAGGAGACCCTTCTGCTAACCCTGCCACCCAGTGTGCTTCAGGGCGCAGCGGTCTCCACCGATCCTCCGAGGAGGGCCGGTCATCACTTGATTCAGCTGTTCCTTGCCGGTTCACCGCTTCAGGGCACCGAGTCAAGTGCTCAAAAAACACCAGAGGCCAGTCTCGAGAGACTGGTTCCCTTTGTAAATAAGGCAGAATGGAAACTTCTCCCAAATATTTCAAAATGGGTGCTGCTTACAATAGAAAAGGGTTACAAATTCGGGTCTCACCCGCCCCAGTTTAATGGGGTCCTTCCCACAGTGGTGGCCCCTGAGCAGTCTCTGGTAATGGAACAGGAGGTTATGACGCTCTTGCAAAAAGGAGCTATAGAAGGGGTTCTCCTCCCAGCAAGCTGTCAGAGTTTTACAACCTATACTTCATTGTTCCAAAGAAGGATGGAGGGTTATCCCACAGATCAGGTTTGAGGACTGGTTTGTTGTGATAGACCTGAAAGTTGGTTACTTTCATGTATCCATCCATCCATCCTTCTCACAGGAAGTTCCTCAGGTTTGCTTTCAGGGACAAAGCTTACCAATACAGGGTTCTTCCTTTCGGCCTATCATTATCACCCCGCATGTTCATGAAGTGCGTGGATGCAGTGCTGGCTCCACTGAGACTCCAGGGCATCCGCGTGCTGAACTATATCGACGATTGGTTGATATTAGCTCAAACAGAACAGCTGGCAGGTCAACATCGAGATGTTGTTCTGTCGCACATGAAAAAGCTTGGGCTGAGGCTCAATGCCAAAAAGAGTGTGCTGGTTCCGAGTCAGATTGCAAACTATCTAGGAGTAATCTGGGATTCTACCATGATGCAGGCGCGGCTGTCTCCTGCTCGTGTGAATTCCATTCTCGGAGCCGTGAATGGGGTGAAGTTAGGCCAGTCACTCACTGTAAAACAGTTTCAGAGACTGTTGGGTCTGATGGCAGCTGCGTCCAACGTGATTACTATTGGCCTTCTGCACATGAGACCCTTACAGTGGTGACTCAGGACCAAGGGGTTTTCCCTGAGGGGAAATCCTTTTCGCATGATCAAAGTCACGCGCCCATGCCTTCGTGCTCTGGTCATGTGGAAAAAGCCTTGGTTCCTGTCCCAGAACCCATGTTGGGGACTTCTCGTCGTCGTGTAATGCTTACGACGGATGCTTCCCTCATGGGCTGGGGGGCGATCATGAGAGGTCGCTCAGCTCAGGGTCTCTGGGAGGACCATCAGTTCCTGGCACTTAAATCGGCTGGAAATGATGGCGGTATTTCTTGCAGTAAAATACTTCATCCCAGACCTGAGGGCATTAAAATGTGGGAGCAGACGCCCTGTCGAGGCAGGGGCCGAGGCCCGGGGAATGGAGTCTCCACACTGAGGTGTGGAGCTCACTTTGGAAATCTTTGGTCGAGCTGAAATCGACCTATTTGCTTCAGGGGAATCAACCCAGTGTCCACTGTGGTTCTCCCTATCTCATTCAGCACCACTGGGTCTGGATGCCATGGTACAGACGTGGCCGAGGCTGCGTCTGTATGCATTTCCCCGTTCGCTCTGCTCCCGGGAGTTCTGGAGAAAGTACGCCAGGAAGGGGTCAGTCTAATATTGATAGCCCTGTACTGGCCAACCAAAATATGGTTCTCAGACCTAGTGTCACTTCTAAATGGCTCCCTGATGGAGCTTCCTCTCAGGCAGGACCTCCTGTCTGTCTCAAGCGGGCGGCATGATAATTCATCCACGCCCAGAACTATGGAGACTGTGGGCCTGGCCTCTGAGGGGGCCAGGCTCATAGATGCTGCTCTCCCAACTGAGGTTGTGGAGACCATACTCCACTCCAGAGCTCCCTCCACGAGGAAGTGTATGCGGCCATTTCGGCCATACTCCTCTGGGGGATTCCTCGGTAGGTCGAGACCCCCCTTTTTTATACGCTTCCTCCGTGGTACTCTGAGGCTGAGGCCTTCAGTACGTACAAGGACTCAGGCCTGGGACTTGGCCGTGGTATTAGAAGGGTTAGCCGAGGCTCCCTTCGAACCACTAGAGGAAGTTTCAGAGAAATTCCTCACCCTTAAAGACCATATTTCTACTGGCTATTTCATCTCTTAAAAGAGTAGGAGATCTTCAAGCACTTTCAGCTGCTTCTTTGTGTTTGGAATTCGCACCTGGAATGGTCAAAGCATCTACTTCAGGCCGTCCATCTTCCTCCATTTACAACTTTGGATCAGGAGAAACTCAATTTGCTCTGCCCAGTGAGGGCTTTAGATGCATATGTCCACAGAGCTGCCCTGTGGGGCAAAAGAGATCAATTGCTTGTGTGTTTTATGGGTCTCATTAGAAAGGAGGTCCAGCATCTAAGCAGAGAATGAGCAAGTGGGTGGTTGAGGCTATCTCACTTGCTTATGATAGCGTTCCCATCACGTCATTCGACGTAGCGTCGATAGTTCCCACGAAAGGGAACGTCTCGGGTTACAGATGTAACCCCTGTTCCCTGAGTAAGGGAACGAGACGCTACGTCACGTTGCCGTACCCCCGGCATACCTGTGAGCGTCTTGCTTCAGACATATTCCAGAAGCTAGCGTTCTTTGTTCTGGGTATGCTTTATAGTTTCCTGGTCCGTGACGTCACCCGCCTCTGACGTCACGTTTCCTCATTGGTTGGATACAGAGGTGCTTCACGAACACAAAATGCAGAGGGTTCCCATCACGTCATTCGACGTAGCGTCTCGTTCCCTTACTCAGGGAACAGGGGTTACATCTGTAACCCGAGACGTTTTGTGAGAAACACCCTTCAATCTGATTGTTTCCTTTGCTGGATATAGCAAATTATGACAAAATTAATGTTTAAAACAAGATGAATGGCTTATTAATTTCACAAAAAGTGTGAGATTAATTAAGTGTGTGTGCGCATGCATGGTGAGTGTGATTATAATTATAATAATAGTAATAATAATAATAATAATAATGTATTTGATCGATACATTAATGTATTCACTATTCAGGGAGCTCAGTATTCTGTTGCTAAGCTGCACAATGCCAAAAAAAGCAAGGATACAAAAAAGGAAGGAGAAGGAGCGCTAGGAAACAGCCAAGAGTAGCAAATCACTAAATGCATGGTTAAAACCAGGTACCAGAAGCAAAACACAAGAGACAACACATAACGCAGATGCTGAAAGTGTTACATCTGAGAGAGCAGTAGAGATCTCTCAAGCAACAACTGAAAGACAGGAGGAGGCTTTAGTGGTAACAACTGACACAGTTGACAAAGATGATCAGGAAATCACTGTCAGTGTTGAACAGGAAGAAGTTACAGGAAAGGAAATGGTGGATAATGTTGAGTTTGAGGAAGCAATAGCAGAGGATAAGGTTGAGGAAACTGTGAGTAGTGTAGAAGAGGCCATATCAAAAATTATCCAACAGATCCCATCCACAACCAAGATTTTGATCTCAAGTGTAATGCCAGCTATGTGAAAATTTGTGTTGATACAGGACCATGCCAGCCTGTCCTTAGATTTCCCAAAAATGCTGAAGGCAGATCATTTCAGAAGACATGGTATGAAAATAAGCCATGGTTGGAGTATTCACCTGACAAGGACGTGGAGAGTGACTGGGGTAAAGAACTGGAAAAGGGGACTTGAAAAAATGAAAGAGCATGCAGACTCAGAGGCCCACTTAACAAGCATGGTGCGATGGAACACATACAAAAAGAGTGCTTTAGAGGCATCGGATATTCAAAGTGAGGCAAAAAGGGAGCGAGAGAAACAAAAAAACAGAAAAATTTTGACCAGATTAATTGACATAACTTTATATCTTGCACGACAGGGGAAGGCTTTCAGGGGTGATGACGAGTCTGACACAAGCTCAAACCAGGGCAACTTCCTCGAACTTGTTAAAATGTTTAGCCAGTACGATAGTGTACTCAGGCTACATTTGGATAATGTCAAAGACCAGAAAATGGGTAAGAAGAGGTGTCAAGTTTCACTCCTCTCAAACAGATCACAAAATGATCTCATCAAAGCCCTGGCCACATTCACAAAAACAGAGATAAGGAAAGAAATAGAGGAGGCCAATATATATTCAGTACTTATAGATGAAACCACTGATGTATCTCATTGCGAGCAGGTCTCTCTTGTTGTGCGTTACGTGTATCAAATGGATACGTGTAATCAAACTGCGTGTAATCAAACTGCAGAAGCGTGTAATCAAACTGCAGAAGCTCTCTGACACACGTTGGGCATGCAGAGAAAAAGCCCTGAAGGCCCTCCTTAAAGTGATGAGTACTGTGGTCAAGGTCCTTACTGACATTACAGAGCAGAAGCCTCCAGATACTGCAGCTGGAGATGCCAGGATGTACCTTAAAGCCATAGACTTTGAGTTTTTGCTTTGACTTGAGATAGCCACTCCAGTCTTTGAGGTCACTGCACTTTTCTCTGATGCTCTACAGAACTGTGATATTGATCTGTCCACAGCATATACTGTTGTTGATGGAGTGAAGGACACCTTATCCAACCTCAAGACAGAAGAACAATTTGGAAAACTGTGCCACTGAAAAGGCAGAAGCCACTGGGATCAGCATTCCTGCAGTCTCCTCAGGACAGCAAAGGCAGAGGAGGGTGCCTGCAAAATATAGCCAAAGTACAAGTGCAGCCACAGAGAGCCACTCCTTCCAGTCAGTGGAAGACTACTATAGAGTGAAGTTGTACTATTCATTCATAGATGTCCTTTCTCAGGAACTACAAAGAAGATTTAGGGGAGAGGGTGAGACACAGTCCAGTAAAATACTGAGTGCACTCCACAGTTTGACAAAGGCCAACAACTGGATAGGCGAAGATGCAATGGGTCCTGACTCTCTTGAGGCCATTCACACACTGTGTGAATTCTATGGAGTAGAGGAGCAGAAGTTGAAAACAGAGCTCAGGGTTTTTCATGCCTCTTTCCCAAGCACATCCACACTAAATGAGATGTTAAAAACACTGAGAGACAACAGTGGACAGGATATCTTTCCAACATTGGTGGAAATGATAAGAACTTATGCAACAATTCCAGTGTCAACAGCAACAGTGGAGAGGTCCTTTTCCAAGCTCAAGCTGGTGAAAGACACACTCAGAAGCCTTTGCACAGAAGAGAGGCTTTCTGATCTCCTCCTTCTGGCTATTGAAAAGGACATTACTGTAAACCACAGTGAAGTTATTAACATCTACAGGGACATGGCCCCCAGAAGGTTTCTGCTATAAGGGAGGAAGGAGAGAGAACGCAATGAAACGCAATGAGAAGGCAATGAAAGTAACAGATTTTATTTAAAAGTTCAAGATTTTTTTTAGTAATAATTTTAGTTAAGTTGCTGTATTTTTGTTTTTTTTCCTCAGTATTTTGCACAGGTTTTTTTCCCTGTACAATTAACAAAATATAAGCAACAGCCTTTTTTAGTTGTGTAAATATATTTTTGATTATTTTGAAGTGTTTTGTATTCCTGTAACACCAAAAGATTAAAAATGACTTATTCCTTCATGCAAAATAAATAGATTATTAATGAAACTATTCCTCTCCTTGCAGTTTGTTTATTATAAATACTTAAAATTAGTAGCATATAGAAAACAAGCACATTGTGGCATAGCTGCTGTTGCCCGCTCTTCTGATAAACCTAGTGAAAACTAATGAAAACCATGAAGACATGACTTTGTGAACTGATTAGTTTGTAGAAGTATAAAACAATTGCATGAGTGTTAGGAATTTCATATAAATTAGTAATGAATGTGTTCATATATTTAATGTTTTCTTAAAAAAAAAAAAATGTTTGATGAGAAAAAAACTTGAGCCCCTGCCCCCCAAATGTCTGTGCACGTCCCTGGTACTAAGTATACTTGAAGTTGGTCCAATTTAGCACACAAAAGTACACTAAATATACTTAAAGTTGTGTTTTTATACAGCTTAATTACAACTAAAATATACTTAGTACAAAATTAGTTGTTTCAAAATAGCACACTTTAAATTAACTAATCATTAACACACTTGAAATATACTAATAATTAGTCTTGCTGCAAGTATGCTTAGCATACCTTTTTCACTAGGGTTAATAATTATTCATAACTCATTATGATTATTAATTATGATTAATTATGAATATGTGAATCAGTTAATCGGATTAACGTGATGTAGCTACATTAAAATTAATATTACAATCAGTTAACCTGTTCATGCAGTGAACACTCAATGTTAATTGCTTATTAACTCTAAGATATGTTCATTTCCAGGTTATGGAAAGCAACGTTCTTATTGTACCGTACTACTCAGAGCATGTAGTCAAGATCTAAATCATTTAAGAGGGAATTTATTAGCAGACAGAGTCAGAATCAAACATGTATTGTGCACAAGCTTTATTAGCTAACTCACAAACACATAACTAAACTAACAAACACATAACATACACGCAGGTCACACACGTACGTAGGTAAAAATAAACAATGACAGAGTGGAACCGGAAGTGGGACCGGAAATGGAGCTATGGGAAAAAGGTCAAAGACAATCTGAAAAAAAGAATCATCAGTTTCCTCAGTAATAAAGCACCTTAGCTGACACAGGTGGTTTACAAATTAATACTAAATCGCTGTTTAGTGTTCAAATGTATGATACTTGCAAAATGCCTTTAGGCTGAAGAGCATCAGATCTGCCGGCTGCGGAAGGATCCTTGATGATTTGGGCCGGAGTTGTAACCAAAACCTTCTGCATTGGTCGAAGACTTATGAAACAACTTGAGCTGTTAATGTGACTCTTAGTGGGAAGAGTTCTTTCTCTCCTAGTCAAACACATGGTTGGGGGCAGGGCAGGCCCCAGCCCACAGGCCCCTGCAGTCGCTGTGTTGTCGGAGAGGTAAGAGGGAGGGAGGAGCAATGCGTACTGGCTTTAAGCTCTGGGAGAAGTCACACCCCTAAGGGTTGACCTGACCAATGAAATGGATAGGATCTCGGAGCGGCAAAATTCCTCTATGGGGGCTTTATGATCGAGCGTGATTTAAAATGGCTGAGTTGTTGAAACAGAACAATTAAAGATTCTTGTAATACTGTGTTACAAACATATCATATACACAAGCATTTACAGCATAGACACTAAACATGGCATAATTGAAGTTACCTTAAATGTATCATAAAACATGTGAATACACTGTGAGTGCAATACAACAACAACAGTAATAATGGATACCATTTCCTGGGGATGTGCATGTTCATTTATAGAACCATCTGTCTATAAATTAATGCAGGAAAGTCTGTGTTCTGTGGGAAAAATGCATGAAAGATGCAGGTTTTCTGTGTTTCTTCTCTGCTCTTCCATGTGGCCAACCACATTCTTTAGTGCAATAAAACTTGTAACTGAGAACTTCTCGGGGGATGGGGGACAGACCCTAGAGTGAGCTTTAAACAATTATTGGTTAACTATAACAAATAATTGTGTCTGATTTGTCTCAGTCATTACATAATAGTAAATTAATAATTAATAAATGTAAGATCATCATGTTTGCAGTGAACAATATATTATAGACCTAGTGGAGTAATAGTAATAATATCTAGGTCTGAATTGAAATAGGCTATATTGTACGTTTTAATGGATCATGCTACAAACATAACGATCTTATAATACATGATGTATTGCTGTGTCTGTTATTGCATAATTCACACTTTTGGACACTTTGCTTCAATGGACATTAGACAACACGGCTAAATCAAGCTGTTATATTCATATATTTATTGTTCAACATTAACAATTTTTCTGATGCATGTCCTTAATTTAATTTCATATGTTGGTAATAATTCAGTGTTTATAAGCCTTTTAAAGAATTTTAACCCAAACTGACTGGGTTTCTAGAGAGCAAAGGTTTTGTGAAGTGGAAGACTTAAACACAAAGTGTGTAAAATAAACTGTAAAAAGGATTTGATGATCACTAATGATAGTATTTTATTCTCTGTTGTCATCATTCAGGTTGGATTTCAGCTTTAATGTATGTTCTTTTTTTTTTTTTCTTTTAACAAAGCAGCTGGTATTGCCATAGAAACTAGTGGAGTGCTGACTCGCTTTGACCCTAAAATGGCGGAAAAGCAGGGCCGCTGCTGGGTGCCGGTGTTGCAATGGAACATTCTATTAAGTGTTGCTTCTTGTTAGTGTATATTCTTTGATAAAATGCTGAAACGTATTGACTGATGAAACGTGAAGCCAATAAACACAATTGCGACAAGATATGGTTTATGTGTATTTTTCAAGCCATCTCAAGGTATTTACTGACAGTAAAGTGTATGAATAATGCAATGTTAATTGACAACCTTTTGAATGTTTTTGAAAGTATGCTCGCCAAGTCTGCATTTATTTGATCAAAAAATACATTAAAAACAGTAATATTGTGAAATATTATTACAAATTAAAATAGCTGTTTTCTATGTGATTATACGTTCAAATGTTTTTATTCCTGTGATGCAAAGCTGAGTTTTCAGCATTATTACTCCGGTCTTCAGTGTCACATGATCCTTCAGAAATCATTCTAATGCTGATTTGCCCCTCAAGAAACATTTTTGATTATTATCTGTGTTGAAAACAGTTGCTTAAAATTGTTGTGGAAACCATCATACATTAATTTTTTCTGGATTTTTTGATGAATAGAAAGTAAATTTAACAGCATTTATTTGCATTTGTCACTTTTGATAAATTTAAAGGTGCCCTAGAATTAAAAATTGAATTTATCTTGGCATAGTTAATAACGAGTTCAGTACATGGAAATGACATACAGTGAGTCTCAAACACCAGTTTCCTATATATATTATATATTGTTTCCTCCTTCTTATATAAATCTCATTTGTTTAAAAGACCTCAGACGAACAGGCGAATCTCAACATAACACCGACTGTTACGTAACAGTCGGGGTGTACGCCCCCAATATTTGCATATGCCAGCTCATGTTCAAGCATTAGACAAGGGCAGAACGTCTGGATATGCACAGCGGAATCGTCAGACTACGTAAGCAAGCAAGGACAACAGCGAAAAATGGCAGATGGAGCGATAATAACTGTATTCACGGAGACAAGACTGTCTTTATTTTCATTTTTTAAACAGTTGCTGTCTGTATAATTCATAAACACAACTTCATTCGGTAACACTTTATAATAACTGCACACTATGAAGCATTAGTTAAGCATTAGTAAACAGTTAATTCATCACTTATAAAGCATTAATAGACATTACTAAGCAGTTTAGAAATACAGCTATAATTGCTTTGTTCTTGATTTATAAGCATATCTATAATGTGTTTAACAATTGTATTTTCATACTTTATTAATAATCAATTTATCATTTCTAAATTAAGTATTACATTATTTACAAACCAGTTATTTGGGAGTTGTCAGTGGTTCATAAAATCATTTAGTAAACTATTTTAACATTCATTTATACATCTTATTATTTAGACATATAGTAATAGTTACTTAGTGTGTTAATAAATGCTTTATTAACACATATTCCTACTGTAATTCATGATTAATTCAGGTAATAATGAAACATTTAGAAGTGGTCAGTTAACTATTTTTGTGAGCTCATCTAAAGTGAGGACTGTTTATGCTTTGTAAAGCTTTTATAAATGAGATTTAAAGGTTCAGTGATCTTCTGCACTGCTGTTCTCTAATGTTTTAAAGTATACTGAGGTAGATTTGACACTAGGAATATGTGTTAATAAAGCATTTATTAACACACTAAGTAACTAATACTAAATGTCTAAATAATAAGATGCATAAATGTACATTTAAATATTTTATTAATCATTTACTTACACTTCCTAAATGATATTATGACCCACTGACAACTCCTAAATAACTGGTTTGCGAACAATGTAATACATAATTTAGAAATGACAAATTGATCATTAATAAAGTATGAAAATGCAATTATTAAACACATTATAGATATGCTTATAAATCAAGAACAAAGCATTTACAGCTGTATTTATAAACGGCTTACTAATGTCTATTAATGTTTTATAAATGTTGAATTGACTATTTACTAATGCTTAACTAATGCTTCATAGCGTGAGTTATTCTAAAGTGTTACCCTTCATGGTTTATAAATCTCTCCAACAGTGTGTAATGTTAGCTTTAGCCATGGAGTCAAGTCAAGTCAAGTCAAATTTATTTATATAGCGCTTTTTACAATTGGTAATTGTTTCAAAGCAGCTTTACATATTAGGAGCACAGAAAAAAGAGAAGTGGTTAAAAATAAGCTGTACAAGCAAGCGTGGTAATATGTAACATATACAAGATGGTGCTACATTAAGCCAATGTCGGCTGACTCCCAGGGGTGGAAAAAACCCCCTAGGAGAAAAACCCAGCGTGCTAACACTGGGAAAAAAGTCCTAGGAGGGAAAAAACCCCTTGGAAGATATATATAATATATGTAAATGGATATGGAGATCAAAATCTGAATTATACATTTTTATTATAGAGATTAAAAATAGATTATATATAAATATATGTAAGCAGATACGGAGATTTAAAAATCTGAATTATAGATGCAGCCAGAACTGGATCTGTAGGCCCATTGTCTCCTGGGCTACGTTGTAGTCAGGTCCAGACACAGGTTCTCCATCTGATCTGGATACGGCCTGGATCCAGCACCCGGCAAACCTCAGGATAAGCAGAGAGACTGATATTAGCGTAGATGCCATTCTTATTCTGATGTACAGGTATATCTAGTGTTATAGGAAATGTTCTCGGTTCCGGCCGACCTAATTATTGCAGCGTAACAATCCTTTAACGGATTTGAAAAATGTTAATGTATTGATAATGTGTTATGTGTATGCAAGAGCAAAGAGATGTGTTTTTAGTCTAGATTTAAACTGACAGAGTGTGTCTGCTTCCCGAACAATGCTAGGAAGATTGTTCCAGAGTTTAGGTGCTAAATAGGAAAAGGATCTGCCGCCTTCAGTTGATTTTGATATTCTGGGTATTATCAACTGGCCTGAATTCTGAGATCGCAATAGACGTGAAGGACTATAATGCACCAAGAGCTCGCTTAGATATTGGGGAGCTAAACCATTTAGAGCTTTATAAGTAAGTAGCAAGATTTTAAAATCTATACGATGTTTAATAGGGAGCCAATGTAATGTTGACAGAACTGGGCTAATATGGTCATACTTTCTGGTTCTAGTAAGAACTCTAGCTGCCGCATTTTGGACCAACTGTAGTCTGTTTAAAAGCCGAGCAGAACAACCACCCAGTAGAGCGTTACAGTAATCTAGTCTTGAGGTCATGAATGCATGAACCAACTGTTCCGCATTTGTCATTGAGAGCATATGTCGTAATTTAGATATATTTTTTAGATGGAAGAAGGCGGTTTTACAGATACTAGAAACATGACTTTCAAATGAAAGATTGGTATCAAAGAGCACACCCAGGTTCCTAACTGAGGACGAAGATTTAATGGAGCACCCGTCAAGTGTTAGAGAGTATTCAAGGTTTGGAGCACTATCAAACTCATTCAAACTCATTCAGAATCAAATGTAAACATCCAAATAAATACCATACTTACGCGATTAGACATGCTGCATGACGAACACTTTGTAAAGAACAATTTTGAGGGTTATATTAGCTGTGTGAACTTTGTTTATGCTGTTAAAGGCAAGCGAGAGCTCCGTGGGCGGGGAGCGTGAGCATTTAAAGGGGCCGCAAAAAAAAAAATCTATGGGGTATTTTGAGCTGAAACTTCACAGACACATTCAGGGGACACCTTAGACTTATATTACATCTTTTAAAAAGATGTTCTACGGCACCTTTAATGCATCCTTGATTAATAAAAGTACTAATTTCTCTATTTTTTTTTTTAATCTTACCACAGATGTTTGAATGGTATCATGGTTTCCACAAAAATATGAAGCAGCACAACTGTTTTCAACATTGATAATAATCAGAAATATATCTTCAGCAGCAAATCAACATATTAGAATGATTTCTGAAGGATCATGTGACACTGAAGACTGGAGTAATGATGCTGAAAATTCAGCTTTGATCACATATATTGTACATTTTACAATATATTCACATAGAAAACAGTTATTTTAAATTGTAATACTATTTCACAATATTACTGTTTTTACTGCATTTTTTTGGTCCAGCCTTGGTGAGCAGAAGAGACATATTTCAATTGTACAATTACAATTGTAATGTTTCCAAACTTTTGATAGGTACTGTTTTTTTCTGCTTTATTCTGTGATCTTTTTGTTTTCCTCTTTTTTTTTTTGTACATTGTATAAATTCCATGAGGACTTAATGCACAAGTGTTTGTGGTATATAAACCATAAAACATAAATCATAAAACTGTCATAAAATATAGGGGAAAAAATATTAGATATTGGTTATTGTTCAGCAGTGTATTTGATTTCTTATTAAAAGAAAATTGATTTCAAATTAAAAGCAAGAGATGAGATAAAAAAAAAAAAAAAAAAAAAAAAAAAATTATTAGGGTAAAATTAAAGGGTTAGTTCACCCAAAAATGAAAATTATCCCAAAATGTTCTCACCCTAAAACCATCCTTGGTGTATATGAATCACATTCGTAGTTATATTAAAAAATATCCTGTTTCTTTTCAGTTTTATATTGAAGCCCAAAAAAGCCCATCCATTCATCATAAAAGTAATCCATATGACTCCAGGGGGTTTATAAAGGCCTTCTGAAGCGAAGCGATGCTTCTTTTGTAGCATTTTCTTCTTTTGTAAGAAAAATATCCATAATTATAACTTTATAAACTGTAATCCCCAGCTTCCGGTAACATCCAGTGACGCATTCATGAAAGAGTCGATTTCCGATGTATGACGTAGGATGTAGGAGTAGCATAAGCTTAGGTGAGAGTAGATGCCGCTCGCGATTCAAACAAATAGGGCTGGGAAACAAACTCAAGCTCCTCTGACATTTCTCTTTAAAATGTTTGGTTTTAGACTTGTAATTTATAACCAGTTGTGGCAAGGGGGCGTGGTTTGGCGAAGTCTGCAGCAGGAGAGAGAGTCGGGAGACGCGCGGTGAGTGAGTGGGTTAAGCGCAAATAACGAACACCTGTCTCTTGTTTCAGTAATTGCCGTGGAGAGAGTATTTAACGCCAGGAGAAACAGGAGCGAGTGAGAGAGAGAAGGACTACTGGCTGCTGCACTCCTGGATGCCTAAGGCTCTACCTGCTGGAGTTATTTTGTGTTTATGACATATGACCGTATTGTGCCTGTCTGCACATCTTTTGTTTATATTTTGTGATTAATAAAGCAGTCAGTAGTCAAGCCGACCCGTCGTCTTCCTTCCTTACAACGAACATTGCTACATCAGTGTTTTGTTTTAATATATCCTCTGCACTTCCGTGTTCGTCAATACGTCATGCGTCAGGTCAAAGTTCACTCTTCGTGTCTGGAAGCCAGTGATTCTAGTGGATATTCTTACAAAAATGCATCACTTCGCTTCAGAAGGCCTTTATTAACCCCCTGTATCTGTTTGGATTACTTTTATGATTTATGTGCTTTTTTGGCCGTCAAAATCTCAGTTACTATTCAACAGATGACAGACAGATGGGTAAGTTGCCTCACACACACATATTCAGTCACTGTAGATAATGTGTAAACCCTTTCCTTCTTTTCTTTTATAGGAACGACACATGGAGCTTGGAGGGAGACATGGAGCTGGAGACTGGAGACAAGGAACTGGAGACTGGAGATCGGAGACTTGGATGAGGAAACAAACAGCACGTAGGTAGACATCAGGTGAGTAACAATCCAGGAGAGTATTAGTTGGTCTTAGACAAGACTAGACAGTAGCTGTATCCAAATTCAGGGGCTGCATTCTCCAAAGGCCGCATTTGAAGTGTGATTGTGTCACAGTGGCACTACGAAGACTGTCCCAATTCAAACACTGCACCCTTCGAAGGCTGGCTGCGTCATCGCGAAGCAATGAAAGCTCTCCCAATTCAAAAGCTCATTCAAATGTAACTCCAAATGTGCCCTTTGTTTCTCAGGCAAATGTAGGATACAACAATGGACACTTTGGCTGCGTTTTCACTGGCACAAAAAATCCACACGTGTACACATGTGTAAACACAAAAATCTGCACAAGATCCAATTTTTTTGCATCTGATCTGAGCCACTACTTCTGTGGTTTTAAATCAGATACACATCTGGACACGCGACCTACATCTAAACACGCATATCTGATTCCCCTTGGAATTCCAAGCCACCACAAGGTAGCTATGCTATATTATGAAGCAGATATGCCTGTATGCACTTGCACTAAAAATTTGCTGCTTTATTATTGAGATGGGAACTTCTATTTTTCCTTGAAAGAAATTGCGCGCACATGCACACAGCAGCTGAATTTCAACATCTGCTCGGTTATTTTAAAAGAGACCGTGTTTTTTTTTAATAAACCAAACCCAGATAGCATGTAATTATTGAAACAATGTTGAGTCAGTGTCCATGCATCAACAGTAATTGCATTGAATTAACGTTGCAAAGTGATGTTGGTTCAGTATCACTTTTGCACCCTCAGTTAATGTGGAAGCAATGTTGAGATTTCAACCTCAAATCAATTGTAATATTATTGATTCAACATTACGAAATGATATTTGTTCAACATAACTTTTGCACCCTCAGTTAATGTTGAAACAATGTTGAGATTAACAAAAATAATCATTATTAATTATTGTTTAATCAATGCTAATGTGATGTTGATTGAACTCAAATGTGAACATAAAATATTGTTCTGAACAACATTAATATTTCAGCTACATGTCAATGGTACGTCAACAAATTTGACCATTTCAAATATTGGGAAAACCATTTAAAACATAAATGACACCTTTCAAGCAATTGTCACAGACACGTCAGGTTCCAACATCACCCAATCACAACGCACGCCATCTCCAGAGTACTGATCACCGCCACCTGCACCTCATCACCTCACTCATCAACAGCACCATAAAGAGCACACACACACAGCACTCCATGTCCGGTCTCGTTCGCATATACTTCCTGTTATGCTTACCTCAAGGACTCCTCTCCGTATACTCACCTGTCTCCAGTGTGTCTCCTTCCCTCTGTGTGCCTCGTCTGCTGTGTGGGTGTGTTCCAGTCAGCTCCAAGTAACTCCAGCGATCTCCAAGCTCCAATGTATCTCTACCTGTAACGGAAAGGACAGTAACTATTCCTCATACTACCAGTCTAACATCATCTGCATCCAGTTTACTCACCTGTCTGATATCTCATGCTCTACTGTGGTCAATAAACTACCAATACCTGTTTACATCTGTGTCTGCCTCCTGTGTACCGTAACAGCAATTGAGTCAGTTTATTTTATTTGACAGTTTAACATTAGCCAGATATTAGCCTAAATTCTTTAAGAGTGGAGCAAAATCTCATGTTGTCATAACTACAAATGGTTCTATGGCTCAAGTTTTCAAAATCTGGCTTGCATCAGACTACTGCCTCTTTTACTTTGTGTTCTCTGAAGTCTGAAAAAGAAAGCATGATGTTACTTAAGAGCAAGTCAATTCAGTTGTCATACATAGTCACTTTCAAGAATGTGAATGTTCTAAACACAATGATTAACTTTTTATAAATTGCTAAACACATTAGCTAATTCTAACTATATTCATAATACTGTTAAATTATGTATATTTAATCTATTAAATCAACATTTCAATTACACTATTAAAACACACCTGAACAGCTAATCAGGCTCATTAGCGTCACGATTCATAGGTCTGTGGATTCTTCCTTGTCTCTGCCCTTGTGAAAAAAAAGTGCACTTTAGTATACTTTTATAAAGTGTACTTCTTGCACAAATAATATACTTAAAAAGAACACACTTAAGTGTGAATTAAATGTAATGTTTTCATTGCTTAAGTGCATTCTATTTGTAATTAATTTCAAATGTATCACAGATTAAGTTCATATTAAATGCAATAAATTGAACTTTAGAGTGATTTTTTTGAACAACTTAAGTGGTACTTTAATACAACTTTATGATAACCTTCATAATTACGTCTAGTATGTTTAAAATATAGTTGAAGTGCACTGCCTAATGTACTGACAAGCAATTAATGTGAAATAAAATATATTTTAATATCAGTTATAAATACACTTAAGTGTGAATTAAATGTAATGTTTTCAGCGCTTAAGTGCATTCTATTTGTAATTAATTTCAAATGTATCACAGATTAAGTTCATATTAAATGCAATAAGTTGAACTTTTGAGTGATTTTTTTGAACAACTTAAGTGGTACTTTAATACAACTTTATGATAACCTTCATAATTACGTCTAGTATGTTTAAAATATAGTTGAAGTGTACTGTTCAATGTACTGACAAGCAATTAATGTGAACTAAAATATATTTTAATATCAGTTATTAATACACTTAAGTGTGAATTAAATGTAATGTTTTCAGCCGCTTAAGTGCATTCTATTTGTAATTAATTTTAAATATATCACAGATTAAGTTCATATTAAATGCAATAAGTTGAATTTCTGAGTGATTTTTTTTAAACTACTTAAGTGCGACTTTAATACAATTTTTTATGTACTTTGAAATATGGTAAAAGTGTACTTCCGAATGTACTGACAAGCAATTAATGTGAACTAAAATATACTTCAATGTAATTTACATGTACACTGTTATATCATTTAATACATTTGTAATTACATTATTTACATTTGTTATTACATTATTTGTAGATAAATATAATAATAAAGTTACAATTTAGTATATTTCAAAATATTGCAATCAACACAAATGCAAATTGAAACCCTCTACATTTATCGACAAAACAATCTCTAAACAAATACACAAAAACCTTTTTGTTGATGCACAAGAAAAACCCAAGAAACACTATACAAACACAAACAATTACAACACTTTAACTATCATATAGAAAGAGTCTGGAGGACAGAGAGGCTTATATGCACTATCATTTTCTCCCTCACATACAAAGTACCTAAAGCTTAACCTACCCATCACTTTCTGCATTTTTACATTTTCAGATAAAATCATTCGGTATGATCTATAAGATGATAAATAAGATACAAACAAAAATGTATACAAACAAAATGTAAAGAAAAGAAAAGATTCAAAACTTTGGGTAACACTTTACAATAACTTTTTATTAGTTAACTATTTTAGTTAACATGAACTATGAATGAAAAATACTTCAAAGCATTTATTAATCCTGGTTAATATTCATTTTAACATTTACTTATGCATGATTAAAATCAAAAGTTACATATGTTAATAGATAATGCACTGTAAACTAACATGAACAATGACTATACATTTTATTAACTAACTTGAAAAAAATATATTTTTTATTACCTAATGTTAACAAAAGATGAATAAATACTGTAAAAAGTTAATGCACATAGTTAGATCATGTTGTCTAATATATTAATTGATGTTAACAAATGAGACCTTATTGTAAAGTGTTATCGAACCTAGTTACTTATAAGCTCTGAAACCTTTACTAGCACGAACATTAAACAGGACCAAAAGGTTTCTTCTAAAATCTTTCTCCAGCATTACAGTGAATGTAATTTTGAAAAGAAAAACAAAACAAAACAAAACAAAAAACTTGACAAATTCCAAAGGCACAAAAACAAGAAACCAAAATTGTCTATCACCAACTTTTTTGAAGTTGTAGGAAAAAGTGCTGTTTATGTCAGTGTCCCAGAAGCTCTCCATCGGCAGAAAACCTCAAATGTCCATGAAGCTGCGCACCATCTCTACACAGTATGCGTAAATGGACATGTTCCAAAGAGGCAGGAAAGTAAAAAAAAATAATACCTTGAGGAAAAAGATAAACAGAAGGAAAACAATTGTTTGTAAACAGAGTCAGTCCATTATTATAATTGGCTCAATTGAATGAAGGCAATAGATATAGAGATTTAGTTGCACTCCAAAGTTTATATACACCTTTGTAGTTTTGAAAATAATCAAAAATGAACAAAGACATTTGATGTCCTTTTCCACCACCCTCCTAGACCCATTTGGTATTCCTAAAGGCAAAGAGTTTCTGATAGTGATTGAAGCCAAGATGTGTACTGTGTAACGATCATCTCCTCCACTTTAATACCAGTTACAGTGTGAAATAAATATGAATGAACATCTGAAGGTATGTTACAAGATACAGTACAACTGATCCATAACATGTCACATTTAATCGCTCAGATCAGTGTTTCATCCGTGGAAAGACGTCAATAAAACAGCTTGTAAACAATGTCACGTAACGTCACATTTACTTCAGAAAAATCATATTCAGAATAAACTCATTAGTCAGCTATAGAGAGGGGCATTCTGCTAATTATATGCACCACGTTACATATTCATTTAATTTTATTTTAAATTTTTATTTTATTTATAATTAATTTATGTATTTAATGCATGTTTGAATAAATTATTTATGACAGCCATGATTTAAATGTTTATATTTCGAAAAACGAATTGGAGTAGAAATATGATTATGTAATTCTAAAGTTAGTATTATAACTTTATTATAAAAAAACTATTTATTGTAATTTAAGTGTTTGTATGTAAATAAGTTAATTTTAACCTTCAATATTATAGTAATATAGTACCAAGTGACTCCCTCGTCTAGTTTATAGCATTATTTGAGAGATTTTTTTTCCTCAAGAAAATTTGTCATTAACTGTATCTGATATACATCCAAAATAAACGATATTGAATCGAAATCGAATTGCAAGCTTGTGAATAGAAATCTAATCGAATCGTGAACATTGTCAATACCCAGCCCTACTGAATACTGTTAGACTTAGCTGAAAAATATAAAGCACTATTTATTTAATTTGTATCTTTGTTCTATATTTATCTATGCTTATAATTTGTTCATTATTTTCTATGTGCATTCACTCAAATCAACCCAATCCTCCTAGAATGATTACTTCTTTCCAAATAGAGCTATTTAAGTCATCTGGTGAATTTTTTTCATATCACAATATATATTGCAGAATTTTTTTTTTGCCAATATCGTGCAGTCCTAAACCAAATATTATTAAACTATTTCAATTATAAATTATGTGCTAACTAGTTTTGATTAGGTATTAACTTTGATGTGCAATAATCTCCCACATATTTTGCTATTATAACTGCACTTATTTCCGTTGTTGGTATAAGTAGCAGTGGGTGGTAATAGCAAGATGGTAGAAAACTATAAGTTTCTTGTCTGATAACGTTTCTTTAGTCATTCGGCCATCCTGCAGCCTAAACCACTGTAGGCAAATCACCCTAACACCTTGCAGTATTCGCAAAATAATTTTAACAATAAAAGAGATGATAAAAATTTGCATGTTGTCTTTTTATTTAGTACTTCCCTGATGAAGCAGTTCATTCTGCAGGGTGTAAGTAAACTTTTGACCGCAACTGCATCACCTAAGATGAATTACCTCAGTCATCAGGACAACACTGTAGTAGAATCCTGGGAGAACATCCTTCACATTTCCCACAAACACCAGGATTCCAGTGACCACACCATCTTCACTGACACTGGCCTTTAAACATAGAGAACATTTTTATAAATGTTATTATTCCTACTTTACAGGGAATTAAACATAACTTTATCAATTACACAAATATAGATAAATAACCCAAGACCCAAGCAAATTGAGCGGGCGTTCACACAGAATGCGTTTTGCTTTGAAAATAATGATATAATATCATTATAAATATATACTGATGAGATGGGGATTTGTAAGTGCACATGTGAGAATGTATAACTTGCAAATAGAAAAGATTCAAAGCATTTAAAAGGTATAAGGATAGTTGATGGCAGTGTTTAGCTTGTAATGTGTGATCAGGATGTGCTGGCTGAATTAATGGCAGAATTAATGACAAAACTTGTAACATCACCTCATCAATACAGGTCTTTGATTCCACACAGCTTGCACTGTATCTCCATTGACAGATCTGTACTGATCCTACAAAATGAATATATAACTAGATAAGCACAAAAATATTACATATTACAAACACAAACAGTAATTGAACACCTCACTTTTCAAATGCAAAAAGAAAAATAGATTATAAGCAGTATTTCTAGAGGGGGTGATATATTGAACATTACTGGTGTTTATAATAGTGATTAGATGGATTAAATGTAAATGTCTTTGAATGTTACAAGATCAGATCTTTGAATTTAGTTCTGCAAATTTAACCTTAAGTCATTTCAAATGATTTAAAAAGTCAGAGTTCAATTAAAATATTTTCAGCAACCAAATTATTTAAACAAGCCCACACACGCGATCACATCCATATATAAGAAATTATTATAATGCAATCATTAAAAAAATATAGTAAACATGATTAATTCCCCTCCATATTGCGATTAAACTAAACAAGTTACACTCTTAATGGCAATAAGAACTGCTATGTTACGGTGAAAAAATAAAAATGAAGTGAGCATATATCAAGATACTTACTTGCTTCTTTATTTGTAGTACATAACGTCTCATCTGTAGTCATCCAAACGTGCACTCCTTTGTTTTCTTCTTTGATCAGCAGAGTTGCCTCGCGCATCGCGATCACAGAAAGATGGCTGAAAGTGCATTTTTCAAACTCTGGTGAAGTAGTGCGCCGTCATGACGTAGTATTTTGGCGCATGCGCATTAAACAAAAAGTTTATAGGCTACGTGCATGATTTAATTTCTTTAATTGAAGTTTTTCTAGTTCATTGTTGTAGTTCGACTGTACGTTTAGGGAACTTGACTGATTCACCTAACTAAAAGTCAATCATTTTTACAGTTTAGTCTGATTAAAATTATTAATGTATTTTAACTGAATATGAATTCAAATTAATTTTGTTTAGATTTGTTAAACCTTTGCTTGCAACTAATGCAATTAAATATGTTTATTCGACTTAGAACAACATAATAATATTAAAATTATTAGACACATATGTAAAGTACAGCACTATTGCATTAAGTACCACAAATGACATTTTATGTCAAATATTATGTAGAAAACTGACACTAATTGAGTTTAGAGCAGGAGCTAGTGATACAAATTTCAACAATAAGTTGTACTGGATTATACTGTATAAGCAAGTGTATTGAAATTCAAAAGAAAAATACATTTCAGGTGTATTAATGCACACAGTACTATATATTAAAGACTAAGCACATTTAAAATACATTAACAAATGTAATTTTGGACAACACACTTAAATTGAAATTAAAATAAATTATTTTTTCATGTGCTTTAGCATATTAGTCAATACATCAAAATAAGTGTACTTATTTAAAACACTATAACAGTGGTTCTCAAACTTTTTTCCCAGTGGGCCGCACAATGGTCCAAGTGCAAGTCTCACGGTCCGCATATAATTTACATATGACGTCACCAATGCAAACCAATCAGATTTAATGTTATGGTATTAGCAGATAATACTATTATTATACTTAGATGTTGCACACAATAAATAACAAATAAAAACTAACTTACTGACATTAGCTTTACAATAATAATCAGTAATGCTCAATGAACACACAAACTGTATATACAATCACTTTAAGTTGCTATTTAATTCTGTATGACTTTATGACTCTCTTCAACATCATCGCAATAGTCACCAAACAATCACATAAACGCCTAAATAAGCAAATATTACTCAGCTCTTTTTACAAACAACACTGAGCGCGCTGTAGGCTAATTACAATATCTGACGATATCAAGCATTCTGTCATGTCGCAATCCCTCGCGCAGCATCGGATCCGCGAGCGCGCGCAGAGTTGGGCTCATCCAGCCGCGGGTGCGCTGATGCGGTTATTTTTACTGATTTAAAATACATCAATCAAAGACATCGAATTCACAGTTCAGTCTTTTGAAATTGTAGGTTTTGCTTATCAAGTAGGCTACTTTACTACAGAGCAAACAGGAAGGCTGTCCATCTCGCTCATTAGGCCTAACAGCAAACTGATTCTTCCATTCTTCTTACCTTTGCTGCTGATGCTGCGACTCTTCTTGTTTGCATGTGTTCCTTCATTTTATCTTCCACATTTAGTTTTTCTCCTTTAATAACAAATTTGACCATTTTGAGGCTTAAATTTACAAAATTAATGGCTACTAGGCCTATTTGAACTCTTCCTAAGCGCGCACTTGTGTTTGTTTCGTTAACTGAGTGATTGCGTCATTAGCCTACATTGGCTGATGTCTGAAAATAATAAATGCTCACCAAAATTATTTTATATGACAAATAAAGCATTATAGCTCATTTATATTTTTTTTTAATTCACTTTAATTTAAATTTTAAAACAAAAATAAATTGTATGCTAATTTATTTTATTTTTTATTGTGGTCGGCATATCGCGGGCCGCATTTACATTTGTGACGGGCCGCAGGTTGAGAACCACTGCTCCACACCCATTCAAACGCTTACTGCGCGTGAAGTGTCGCGTCGCGCAACTCGCGCCCAATTACATCAAAAGTATATGCTCACTGGATGTCATGGCAACTGAATCACGGAGGAAAACTTTAAATATCTCGCCTTCGCTTTAATTTCGGACCATCTCCAAAAAGACATAAAACACTAAACAAATGATTTTGACATGCGTTTATCAAAGTAGGAAATCCAGACTTTTAATCCCTTACACACAATTACTGCTGTTGAAATACGAAATGGAGGCGGGTCCGGATTGAATCCCCTCCGGGTCCGGATCCGGACCGGAGTCCGGACTTTGAGAAGTGCTGCACTATAAAGTCATAATTAAGTAAAAATTAAGTGCATTTTTAAAAAAGTGCACTTAAGTGTGTTTAGAAATATTGTCTTGAAATTGTACTTTCTTTAAGTAAAACTTAATTAGACATTGTTCCAAAATGCATTTTTAAAATGTGCACTTAAGCGTATTAGTAAATATTGTCATTAAAGTGTACTTTCTTTAAGTACAACTTAATTAGACATTATTACAAAGTGCATTTTTTAAAAGTGCACTTAAGCATGTTAATAAATATTGTCATTAAAGTGTACTTTCTTTAAGTAAAACTTAATTAGAGATCATTAAAAAGTGCATTTTTAAAAAGTGCACTTTAGCATATTTAGAAATATTGTCATTAAAGTGTACTTTCTGTAAGTAAACTTTCATTAGACATTATTACAAAGTGCATTTTTAAAAAGTGCACTTAAGCATGTTAATAAATATTGTCATTAAAGTGTAATTTCTTTAAGTACAGCTTAATTAGACATTATTACAAAGTTCATTTTTAAAAAGTGCACTTAATTGTGTTAATAAATATTGTCATTAAAGTATATTCTTTTTAAGTACAATTAAGTGGCCTTTAATTTTAATTATATTATATTATCTGCAAGTGCACTTTTTAAAAAGTATACTTTTAAGACTTGAAGTACACAAAAAGTACACTTTCAATACAATTTAGTGCACTTCTTTTTCACAAGGGTGTGTGTGTGTGTGTGTGTATGTGTGTGGGTGTGATCACCGGCGTTGCCTTTTTTTTTCTTTTTTTTTTTAAAATATTGTCCATCCTCATCTGCCTTTATTCCTATTAAAGGAAAGATGGCAAGGTGCTCTGCAAGCATTGAGTAATAGATGCAATACATGGGCTGTGTGTAAAGTATGATATTCTTGCTCACATTCATGTCACTTGCTTCAAGAAATGTTGTTGGAACTTTAATCATACAATTCCTAATATATATTACTAAAGCAAGACGCATGCACTTTAAGAATTTAGAAAATGGATTTTTAAATATATCTTTTTAGACTTAGTAACAAGTCAAATGCAAATAACAAGCACAAACAAACAAAAGAACATAGAAATAAGAAAGATGCACAATTTCTTGAAACCCAGAGAAGTCAGGTGGTTCAACAAACAACGCCACTGTATAGGATGCCCCTATGTTCCCTAGTGAAAAAAAAGTATACTTGCAGCAAGACTAATTATTAGTATATTTTCAAGTGTGTTAATGATTAGTTCATTTAAAGTGTGCTATTTTGAAACAACTAATTTTGTACTAAGTATATTTAAGTTGAAATTAAGTAGTATTAAAATGCAACTTTAAGTATATTTAGTATACTTATGTGTGCTAAATTGGAACAACTTCAAGTATACTTAGTACACTTTAAGTATATGTCTGTGTAGGGACTAATTACATGCTTGATTAGTGATATTAAAGTGTACTTAAGTTGGGTTATAAGTATACTTTATTTGTGTTATAAGTATACTTTTATTTGTGTTATAAGTATACTTTATTTATGTTATAAGTATACTTTTATTTGTGTTATAAGTATACTTTATTTCTGTTATGAGTACACTTTGTGTTATAAGTACACTTTATTTGTGATTTAAGTACATTACAAAATAATTACGAGTGTCTTCAGAAAACACAAGCAATATACACTGAATATATTATTTTACAGGTAATAGTATATACTGTATGCTCAATACCTTTGGCTTATTCCAAATATTAAACATTACACACTTTGCAGTCAATAACAATACACTTTGTATACACTTTGTACTTTGTATAATATAGTCAACATTTGAAGCGGATCAAAACCTTTAATCAAAGGTGTCCTAACTTTTTTGATCCACTTCAAATGTTGACTACTGTACTTTGAATTACATAATCTCACACAATACAGTTGTGCTACTATTTAAATACAGTTTAACACATTTTCCCAAAGTTGAATGCATTTGTTTTCAAGGCCATTAAAATAAATAAAATGTAACAACATCACTAATGAAGAGACATATTTCATTGACAAATCCAATAGTTTTTATTTAAACTTAGATTCAGCAAAACTTACCATGTTTTTCACTAAAGAAAAAAAAATATTGGACCATGGTGACCCTCTATACACAAATACAAATTACACATTATATTCCATTTTCTGATGAGCTTCTCATTGTGTCTGATGGCACAATGATGATCGCAGAGACTCGTGAAGAACAGCATCTGTTGACAGAATATACCAAAGATATAAGAAATGTTCAACTCTTTATTCAATTTACAATAGTCTGTCTAAATCCTACATTGAACCAATACTATTTTTGAACAGTAAATGAGGATTAGCAGCAGGGAACTGTATCAGAATGGCATGTCGATATTGTTTTCGGTACATAGTCAAGCATAAAACACTTTATGAATTTATATCGTACAGAATACGGGCCGATTTGACCAATCATATGAATGTTTTGGTGCTGCATACAAACATGTGCCATAAGCCACCACACAAAAACTCAAAAAGGAGATATCAAGCCGAAATATTGCTCTCTGTTTGTTAAAGAAAAGAAAATAAAGTTTGTTAACTGGTAGACTACAACTCACCTCCCAATAGCAGCACTTTTCTCCGGTTCTTTCAGGATCGCGTAGGCCATTAGACTAGCCGGTTGTCATCGCCATCACGGTCAGTCTGTGATGTCACTTGATTGAACTGGTCAGAATCCCCAAGATTGAGCGATGTATTGCGCTTTCAGTGTTTTATTAAATAAATCAGTGTTTTATTAA
This sequence comes from Megalobrama amblycephala, assembly GCF_018812025.1. Lineage (NCBI taxonomy): Eukaryota > Metazoa > Chordata > Actinopteri > Cypriniformes > Xenocyprididae > Megalobrama > Megalobrama amblycephala. Next base: position 32,480,888 of record NC_063044.1, on the reverse strand, counting down.
ATAAATTATACATTGCGACATTATACTTCACCTGAGTGACAGAGCGAGGGGATTCAGACGACGACCGTGACGTCAGCAGCTGAAGGCAGTGAGCAACAAAATCTGATTGGTCACAGACCAAGTTGAAGAGACATTTGAATTCCGATAAGTTTAACCACTCGACATATTTTTTCGCATTACTTATGCTGCTGGTGTGTTGTTTAATATAAATTTGTGTGTACGATTGTAAAATGATTCTGCCAGTGTAAACTTAATAAACATTTACACATATTTGGAAATTGTATAGACTACACTGCATATATCGGTACTAAATGGGCTTGTAATGCATTCATACTGAAATAAATAGCACAAGTAATATAATGAATTCCAAGGATGAAGAAATAAACTTAGAAATACACTCAAATTTAACATTAGATACACTACAACTTCAGGATATTAAATAATGTATTTTTTAAATATACTTCCAGTGCATTGTTACAATGATCATTTTCAGCACACTGTTAAAATATACCTCAAATATATTTTTATAAAGTGCAAATAAATACACTTTTAAAAAATAAACTGAACTCACACTTCAATTTTTTAGAAAATATACTAAAGTACAATTATTTTAAAGTGTGTTAAAAGTTGCATTGTGAAAATATGATACTAATATACTTTTTATATATTTAATGACAGTACATTTTTTGTTAGCATATTTGCAGTGTACTATAGAAAAAGGGAATATATTTAAAATACAATAAAGTATACTTTTTTCACTAGGGTTTTATCTCAAATGAGGAGGAATTGATTAGACTACTGAGAAGTGCACATGCAAATCCAAAATGGGCATTTACCAATCAGTGGCCAATTTCACACTACAATGGATTTTTTTCAACCATTTTTCAACAGACTTGCTAAAATTGCGAAGGCCCACCCCTAAACCAAGCTCCCAGTGGATTAGAGCAAATGGGGGAAAAGCCCATTGTGGTTTTAAAACACCCCACTGATTGGGAAACACCCATTAGTGTTCTGCAGAGATACATACCTGCATGATCTTCACGAGTTTGTGTACCCATATAATCTTAGCGTAAGTGGTAAACAGATTTGGCTTGCTGTCTGCTATAAAGGGGTTCAGAGAGGATATTCTATTCGAGCTCCGATTGCCCCACATACCAGGAAAAATTGTACAAAAAGGAGGAGAAGGGGAGGAGGAGGGATGCCGAAAGAACTAACAACAGGAAGAGGCAAGAAGCTAGTTTTATACCTTGGTATTAACTGGAAGATTAAATGGGCATACTCCTCCCAAAATTACATTTAATAACTTCACTTTTGGTCATCAACTACAAATCATTGTTAGTTAAATGTCACTATCTTCACCCATGTGTGCTATCAACTTTAAAGTAGAGCAGGTTAGTGAGTTCTTACTCAAAACAAGTCCAGACAATATGCCAAAGTGAAGTGTGTGCTTATATGCTACTGTGGTGATGAGGAGATGATGAACAGTGCGGGTGACTAGTACTCTGGTGATTGTGATCTCTGTGACTGGGTGGTGATGGAGCCTGGCCGATCTCTGACACTTATAAGAGTAACTGCAGGTATGTCATATTATTACATCAAAATTATTACCACTATACAATCATATTTCATTGTAATGTTGAATTGAAACAGTTTTCTGTATTTTCAAAGTGTAGCAAATTAGCTCAAAATAAATATGAATAATTAATCATAACTAGTTATAATTCATTATTAATATTTGAATCAGTTAATAAAATTAACTTAATGTAATAAAATTAATATTACAATCAATTAACCTGTTGTCCAATGAACACACAGTGTTAATTGTTTATTAATTCTAAGAAATGTTCATTTCCATGTTATGGGAAATAACAATCTTATTCTACTAAAAGCCTGTAGTCAGGATCGACATGAATAGGGACTCCCGTATATGAGCACAAAACACGGACAACCTTACGTGTGACATGAACAAGACTTTATTAACTAGACTAAACACTTAAACTACTCTAACATTCACACACATACATGCATACAGTTTACCAAGAGAGAGAGAGCTAAAGCAGAGTACAGGAATCAAGAAGTTACAGCATTGTTTGACATTCAGCAGATCAACAGCCTTGAGCAAACCATCAGTTTAGTTTTAACAGGCCCTTCTTTAAAAGGGGTAAGGATACTCAATGTATCCGATAATGAGACTAAGTTTGATACTTGCATGTCTCTCCAAGTTGAATTAAAACTGTCCTGATGCAATTTGTGGAGGCTCCCGTTGAATCTTTGCTGATATTGTCTTGATGAAAGAGAACCAGTTGGATTCAGAGGATCTTTGGTGAATAGAAGGTCTAGGCCGAGGCCTGGCACAAGCTTGGGGTTCCTTAGAAGCTTCTAGCTTCTTAAAGCGTCATCTTGACGTCAGCATTTGTCCGTAAAAGAGAAGAAGAGGAGGAAGAGCAGGAAGAGAGGCGTTTGATCTTGTGATCAGTGAATGTAAGGGGTGAAGATGTCACACCCTCTTAAGGTGTCTGAGCCAATAAGGAGTTGCCCCCTCGGAGGGAAGTTTTATGAGTCTTTGTTCTGTAGCAAGATATTAGCATAAGACACTGGATTGGATGTTTGAGAGAAGAACCCTCTAGATTCTTATAATACTAATGTGTCACAGAGTTAGTAACATGTAACATAAATTACCAAAATAGGAAATGAAAGTTGGAGTCCGTAGATACCAAGCATGCTGCCAATGTGATCTCAGTCAACTATACATTTGCAACTATGGAACATTAATACCAAAATAGTTCAAAAGAGAGAATTAATACATAGAATAAAGCCTATAAAAGGAAAGTCATGAGATGGGAAAATTGGTTACATGTTTATTAATTTCCCAAATGGTTATATAGAGAATACATAGGATTAAGAGAGTTTATTTGTCCTTCTCAGAAAGAATGAGTCACTGGTCTCTACAAAATTCTTCCTGATCGTAAAAGGTCCAAGTATCTGTAACAGGACACCTAGTTCTTCCTGTAGTTTAGCTAGTTTGGGATGCTAGTTGCAGTTTTAGGGGGATGGGTTCACAGAGCTTTGATAAAGTGAGTTCATAGGTAATTCATTAAATATATTGAAAAATTTTGTGTGCCTGATTAGTCCAGACGCTACAAAAGTATGCAATTTTATATATATATATATATATATATATATATATATAATATTGAACATTTTATGATATATTTATCTTACTGAATGTGTGTCTAAGTTTATGTTTTATGTAATGTCTGATACATGTTTTGGAAGAAATTAGTGAAATGAGACAACTGGCTGTAGAAAGAGTTTTATTAGTAAATGTAAGAACAGTTTTCGACTTGACAGAGCATAAAACTGAGAATGTGTTTGCATTAATTCCTGTCCTGTCTTTAATAAAACTGCAGACGTGGTCCACGAAGCCAGTGATGTGGGGGAGTTCTTTGTGGTGTGAGACGAAGTCTCACCTACAAATTTGGTGCCCTGATCTGGATATCAATTGATCAGCCATCGCAGATCGCCAGGAAAAGTCATCTCTATTGACATCGCAAATCAACAGAACTTCGGGGGTAGATAAGCAGTGTGACTTAAACATGGACAATAATGGTTTTACACACAACAAAACACAAGAATATATGCAGATGCAGATGAACAAGAACAGATGCAGATGTTAATCCTGTTCCCAGAGGATTTCTACTGGAATGGGGAGGGGGTCCAGTTAAATAATATGCTAGAACAAAACATGGTGGCTACTCCAGTATGCCCCTCAACTAGTAGTACAATTATGCAAGGCATGAGTAAAGACACAACGGTGCCTCATGGAGAAAGATTATACAGCTCCCCAGGGGGTTAACAAGTGAATCAGTGGCAAACAATGGCAGATTTAAGCTGGGTAGTGAAATAGGAAACCAAATTGCTGCAAACCTGAGATCTGTAGGGCAAAATGCTCAAAGAGATTATGTAGATGCCCAACAGCCTTCATTCCAGAGTCCTGATTTGTCCAAATTTAATCTGATTATTAGGCATCAAGATATCAAAAAACCGCCTACCTTTAGAGGTAATAAGACAGATCGATGCACCATTGGTGAATGGCAAGAACTGATGCAAGCTTACTTTAACAAGAAGGGCTTCAGTGCATCTGAACAGGGCCAAGAGATTCTCAACAAGCTAATGGGCCATGCCAAAGACGTTGTCAGAACATGTATTCACAGCAATCCCCTGATTGTAGAGACTCACGTGTCATCTTTTCTATTCTGAGACAACATTTTGGAGATGCAATTTCCTCAACAACACCTTTGAGAGACTTTTATGAGACCTTGCCAAAGCAGTAAGAGAGTGGCTTAGATTACTGGATCAGACTGAATAAGGCCATTAACCTAGCTGATGAATGCCTAAAAAGACAAGGGAAAAGAGTTGAAGACCCTAGTCACAAAGTGACATTGAGGTTCGTAAGGCATTACCCTGAGCCTGGTCTGTACACAGCCCTTCGAAGTAAACCACTGGAGAGTTGGAATGCACATGAAATCCAAGCATTAATTGACAGCCACCACAGAGACAAGCAATCTATACGAGAAGATAGAGAGAGAAGGGTTGAGGAAACATCCCCTAATACCTGGTGCTTGACACAACAGCAGCCCACTGCCTGTAGTCAGGCAAGTGGTTTGGACTCAGCTTTCCTCGGGCAAGTAGTTTCTCTTCTAGAGCAGTTCCTTATCCAGCAGAAGGGGCAAGAACAGAAATCTGAACAAGGCAAGCTCATGTCTGTAAACTCTGCAGTCCCCTGTAAAATATGTAGAGCTCAAGATTATGCAACAAAGGCTCACTGTTTTAAGGAGGGGCTGTGTTTTAGGTGTTTCAAGATGGGACACAGAAAACCTGCACTGCGAGGGGAGCAGTTTGGGTGTCAGACACACAAAGTCCCATTGGCTGTTTATGCAACTAATAGTGACCACCTAAGTCAAAACAGTGCAAGTGAAGTAATTGCTGTTCAGCAAAAGACTCCCTGTGAAGTTCCAGAAGATACCTACCAGAGAGTTAATGATGAAGATGATCTGTTCTATGCTCCAGTATTGGTTGAGGGGAAAGATAAATTATTAGCCCTCGTCGATAGTGGATCTGTTACCTGTACATTGAGTGAAGCAGCTGAATGCACACTTAATGATTGGAACTTGATCTGTGTAGATTCAAGCAAGCCCACCAGAAAAATTCTTACTGGCTGTGGAGGGAATGAAACAAAACCAAAGTGTACTGTAGTACTTTGAAAGATAAGTTCGTAGAGAAGGAAGAGGACAGGGTCGACTTTGACTACTGACTGAGCTTTTATTACATAAAACAAAGTTCCAACAAAAAGACTGTGCAACGCACAACAAATAATCCACATCCGAAGAAGGGCTTCACTCCAGTATGATCTCCTGATCAGTCCAAGACAGTTGTGTGTGTGATCTCAGTCAGTAGTCCCTCTCTCTCTCGCACACTCCTGCTTCTCTTGGCGTTTTATCCTGTCTCCGCGCCAATTACTGGAATGAGAAACAGGTGTTTGTAATTTAGATTTAACCCACTCGTTTACCCCCACCGCCCGACTCAGGCTGGGGAGCCATCCGGTAATGACCATTTCAAATGCATGTTTTAACGTCTCATCTTGAGACTGCTCCAGAGGAAAATCATCGCGATCTGAAAGAATCAATCTTCCAATTTCGCTCTGTTCCTCTGAAGCTGTGCTCACTGGTCCCCGGTCAGTCTCTCCCATCTGCACTTGCGCTTCCCTATCCTGCGTTTTTTCCTCCCAAGAGGCATCCGAGCATAAACAACCCAATAATTTATCAAATGCTGGCCAATTCGTTCCCAAAATTATCGGATGCCAGAGGTGCGGATTAACTGCCACCTCAACACTATGCTTTTGACCCTTAAATTGAATAATGACGGGCACAATAGGGTATTTCACCACATCCCCGTGCACACACCGTACCCTAACCATGCGGCCTGTATCCAATGCCCCAGATGAAATCAGACTTTGATGAACAGAGGTTTGTTTACACCCTGAGGTTGATGGTAGAGATTCGCCGACCCCTTGGCACGCCACCATATGGTCCTCCGCCAGGTGGATGGCTGAGTCCAGCGACATGGGGCGGTGGCACTGGACCCACTCGGCTGTTTTCCTCGGGAGCCGAGTGATAAACTGCTCCAGCACCACACGATCGATGACCTGATCCACGTTGCTTCCCTCAGCCAATAGCCATTTGCGGCACGAGTCCCAGAGCTGTTGGGCCATCACGAAAGGCCGGCCGGACTCACCCAATTCCAGTGAGCGGAAACGCTGGCGATGTTCCTCTGAGGTCCGACCAACCCGCTGAATGATGGCCCGCTGATGGTCGTCGAAGACCAGGAGGTTCTGCACTGGCAGCTGCTGTGCCGCCACCTGCGCTTCCCCAGACAGCAACGGCACCAATCGCAGGGACCATTGGTCCCGCGGCCAACCGCAAGCCTCCGCTGACGTGACGAACAAATCCAAGAATGCTTCGGGGTCATCATTGGGTCCCATTTTATTCAGGGGCAGGTGGGTGGGCACAGCTGACTGCGTGGTGGACTCCGTGCGAACCTCCCAGTCGATCCAGCTCCGGAACCTCTCGCGGTCCTCCTGCTGGGTCTAAAGGATGGCTTGAAACCGACGCTCCTGGTCGGTTCTCAGATCCAGCAGGGCTTGATGCTGTTCCTGATGTAGGACCGTGAGAGACGCGATGAGATCCGCAAACGGCACGGAGGACGATGATTGCATGGCAGCGGCCGTCCAACTCCCTTCCCGGGTTTCGGCACCAGTGTAGTACTTTGAAAGATAAGTTCGTCGACTTTGACTACTGACTGAGCTTTTATTACATAAAACAAATTTGTAACGATGTAGCGGTTATTAATCAATTTATGGGTGGAATATGAATATAATAATTCATAAGGTTCTATGAATTATTATGCACATATTGACCCAAGGGGGAATTAAACATATATTGTGAATCAATTACAACGAATTATAATTGATTACATATGTGATTAGTTCAGGTTCAATAATTATTTAGAGAAACTACCAGCTCGTCCAGCAAACCGCTGCTTCTCATAGAATATTATCAACGGAGTTATTCTCTGGCCATGAGAACGACTTGCTATTATAGCATCAAAGCATAAAACGATCGAAAAAACGTTAAAGTGACTTGGTCTTCAGTTGAAAGAACAAACGGAACAATCGAGCGTGAATAACGTTTTAATATATGTAAACTACGAATACAGAGGTTATACGTCTAAATATATATACAAGAATATACACACCTATGTACAAGAGTGGAAGTAGAGAAGGAAAGAGAGAAGGCAAGTAGCAAACTTACAAACAGTCCTAAGCCAGCACAGAAATCAGTTTCATCATCTAAGATTGAGAAACGGCAGTATACTTGCATTGGTTGTGCGCGTCGAATTTCAGTTTAGCGCTGGTGCGGTTCGTTGGCTTCTTCCTTTCCGCGGGAAGGTTTGAACTGAGGACTTGAGAGTGAGTTTCGCTGGAAGATGGCGGTCCCGAAGCTGAGCGTGATGGCAGCGCGTGGTCACCGGAGACGTCCGGGAGAGTTGGCACGAGGTGCTCGTGAGACAATCGGGAGAACCCCCACGTGAATGATTCAGGGCCGTCGGGAGAACACACAGGAGGATCCTGGTGTTCCTTTTTATGACAGATAGGCCGACACACCTCCTTGAGGTGGAATGGCCAATGACATTGATGCAAAGTTGGCGGGCAAGCTCTTTCTTTGTTTGGTCTCCTAGATGAATTTGCATACTTTACGACTATCAGATCGGATTTCGAGATGGAGTGCTTTCTTCACAATATCATTAAACACATAGAAAAATGCATTTGTCAGCTATGTGACATCTCTCAGTGAATAGCTCGAGTCCGGAGCTTTAAAACGAGATCAAACTCGATAGATCAGAAAGGCATATACAAGAAGTTATGGTTTACAGACAAAATTCCCTTATTACAACTAACACTAGCACAAATACGCTCATTTAAACACTAGAAAACATGCATACGCTTCAAAATACAGGATGGGTATATGTTGGCATAGTTGTATTTTACATATACAGTCAAAAATGTATGTTTGTGTGTTTCTGTATGTGTCTGTGTGTGTGTGTTTGTGTGTGCCTGTGTGTGTGTGTGTTGGAATGTGGATCTGGTCAGTCTCTGGGGGGGGGGGGGGGGGTGCTCCTTTTGAAGTCACCAAAGTGAGGAAGTTGGAGTTTTCTGTTTACCCTCACGGGTCCACAAAGGTGTCAAGTGGGCTCATCTTATGCAGACTGGTCGGAGCCGATTTAGTGATTAACAAACACAGTTCATCAGGTTAAAAGCGTTCTGAAAACTCCATTTATTGATTATCCTGATACATGTGCATATGCTACAAAGTTCCAACAAAAAGACTGTGCAACGCACAACAAATAATCCACATCCGAAGAAGGGCTTCACTCCAGTATGATCTCCTGATCAGTCCAAGACAGGTGTGTGTGTGATCTCAGTCAGTAGTCCCTCTCTCTCTCGCACACTCCTGCTTCTCCTGGCGTTTTATCCTGTCTCCGCGCCAATTACTGGAATGAGAAACAGGTGTTTGTAATTTAGATTTAACCCACTCGTTTACCACGCATCTCCCGACGTTCTCTCCAGTTGCAGACCTCGCTGAACCACGCCCCCCTCGCCACATGTACATTTGAGTTGGATACCCTAGTGAAAAAAAAGTATACTTTATTGTATTTTAAATATATTCCCTTTTTCTATAGTACACTGCAAATATGCTAACAAAAAATGTACTATCATTAAATATATAAAAAGTATATTAGTATCATATTTTCACAATGCAACTTTTAACACACTTTAAAATAATTGTACTTTAGTATATTTTCTAAAAAATATATTTTAGAAAAATATACTTGAAGTGTAAGTTCAGTTTATTTTTTAAAAGTGTATTTATTTGCACTTTATAAAAATATATTTGAGGTATATTTTAACAGTGTGCTGAAAATGATCATTGTAACAATGCACTGGAAGTATATTTAAAAAATACATTATTTAATATCCTGAAGTTGTAGTGTATCTAATGTTAAATTTGAGTATATTTTTTAAGTTTACTTCTTCATCCTTGGAATTCATTATATTACTTGTACTATTTATTTCAGTATGAATGCATTAAGCCCATTTAGTAAATGCAGTGTAGCCTATAATTTCCAAATATGTGTAAATGTTTATTAAGTTTACACTGGCAGAATCATTTTACAATCGTACACACAAATCTATATTAAACAACACACCAGCAGCACAAGTAATGCGAAAAAATATGTCGAGTGGTTAAACTTATCGGAATTCAAATGTCTCTTCAACTTGGTCTGTGACCAATCAGATTTTGATGCTCACTGCCTTCAGCCAATCAGAGCTGCTGACATCACGGTTGTCGTCTGAATCTACTCGCTCAGTCACTCAGGTGAAGTATAATGTCGCAATGTATAATTTATTTAATAAAACACTGAAAGTGCAATACATCGCTCAATCTTGGGGATTCTGACCAGTTCAATCAAGTGACATCGCAGCCTGACCGTGATGGCGACGACAACGACAACCGGCTAATCTAATGGCCTACGCGATCCTGAAAGAACCGGAGAAAAGTGCTGCTATTGGGAGGTGAGTTGTAGTCTACCAGTTAACAAACTTTATTTTATTTTCTTTAACAAACGGAGAGCGATATTTCGGCTTGATATCTCCTTTTTGAGTTTTTATGTGGTGGTTCATGGCACATGTTTGTATACAGCACCAAAACATTCATATGATTGGTCAAATCGGCCCGTATTCTGTACGATATTAATTCATAAAGTGTTTTATGCTTGACTATGTACCGAAAACAATATTGACATGCCATTCTGATACAGTTCCCTGCTGCTAATCCTCATTTACTGTTCAAAAATAGTATTGGTTCAATGTAGGATTTAGACAGACTATTGTAAACGTGAATAAAGGGTTGAACATAAAGTGTCTTATATCTTTGTATATTCTGTCAACAGATGCTGTTCTTCACGCTATCAGACACAATGAGAAGCTCATCAAAAAATGGAATATAATGTGTAATTTGTATTTGTGTATAGAGGGTCACCATGGTCCAATATTTGTTTTTTCTTTAATGAAAAACATGGTAAATTATGCTGGATCTATATTAAGTTTAAATAAAAACTATTGGATTTGTCAATGAAATGTCTCTTCATTAGTGATGTTCTTATATTTTATTTAATTGAATGGCCTTGAAAACAAATGCATTCAACTTTGGGAAAATGTGTTAAACTCTTTAAATAGTAGCACAACTGTATTGTGTGAGATTATGTAATTCAAAGTACAGTAGTCAACATTTGAAGTGGATCAAAAAAGTTAGGACAACTTTGATTAAAGGTTTTGATCCGCTTTAAATGTTGACTATATTATACAAAGTATAAGTAATAACAAAGTGTATTGTTATTGACTGCAAAGTGTGTAATTTTTAGTATTTGGAATAAGCCAAAGTTGAAGACACTCATAATTATTTTGTAATGTACTTATAACACAAAGTGTACTCATAACAGAAATAAAGTATACTTATAACACAAATAAAAGTATACTTATAACACAAATAAAGTATATTAATAATGCAACTTATATTGTAACAAAAAATATATACTTATAACACAAATAAAGTATACTTATAATAAAAATTAAGTACACTTTAATATCACTAATCAAGCATGTAATTAGTCCCTACACAGACATATACTTAAAGTGTACTAAGTATACTTGAAGTTGTTCCAATTTAGTACACATAAGTATACTAAATATACTTAAAGTTGTATTTTAATACTACTTAATTTCAACTTAAATATACTTAGTACAAAATTAGTTGTTTCAAAATAACACACTTTAAATGAACTAATCATTAACACACTTGAAATATGCTAATAATTAGTCTTGCTGCAAGTATACTTAGTATACTTTTTTTTCACTAGGGTATGCTTGAATGCAAAATGACAATCAACTTTCTAGTTGTTCCAGGTCAAAAAGATGACTTGATAGTTGGATCAAATGTCATCAGGCATGTGACTCGGCCTGTCTCAACCAGTTCAAGATAATAGCCAAGAACCCCTGCTGAATGTGCTTTCTAATGTTGACCGCTGGCATAGAGATAAGATACCACAGAAAGTTGGCACATTAGTGTTGACATAATGTGTTACACTAGAGCCACAACATGAACATTTGGTTTGGGGAAGGTTAAAGGAAGAAGTTCTCTTCTCTGTTGGAAGCACTGTAATGTTCGAACCCTCCACTTCCCGTTCTGCACCGAGAAATATCATGGTAGCTCGGAGTGTTTGCCCACTCTGGGTTGATAAATAGATTCCTATGAGAGTGAACAACACGATTGACCGTCCCATTGTTTTGATATCAAACATCAAATGTGCACCCATGCCTCGTGTTAGAGGAGCTAGATCTCACTTAAAAAAGCACAGAATACCAGCAGGAAGGAGTTCACCAGAATATTGTCCAAGTTAATGAGCTTAATAAGAAAAGCAAGCTGCAGACTGACTACAAAGTCAAGCTGAGGGAACTGGGGCTGACAGAGATTGACATTGAGTCTTTTGAAGTAAGCGATTACCGGAAAGGGGAACTGGCTGACCTCATAGTACAGTATGGAAGTACCTTCTCTCGTGACAAGTTAGATTGTGGTGAAGTTAAAAAATATTGTTCTTCGGATAAGACTCAAAGATGAGAAGCCTTTCCACCTGCCTTACAGAAGGGTTCTGCCCACCCATTACCAGAAGTTGAGACAATCATTGGATGAGATGGAGGACCGTGGTATCATTTGAAAATCGAACACTGAGTGGGTGTAACATATGGGAGTCCACTGGAGGCGAGTGTAGTTAGAACCCAAGTGCAGTTTAATATAAATAATCCAAAATACAAACGTGAACAGGAACATGAACAAAAACACAGACGTGACGTGACGTGACGTGACTTGGCTTGGCTTGGCTTGGCAACAGACACTGACACTCACCAGTAGGAGGTTACATTTACAATACATGACAAAGGAACATAGGGAAGACAATGGCTATAAATACAAGACCTGATAGTACACATGACTGGGACAACCAATGGGGAAGTGACACAAGGAACAAGAAAACCAATAACAGAACAGAACTCAGAAACACATGACCATGAAACAACCAATCAGAACATGACACATGGACTAAGGGAGAACATGAGGAGCAAGGGAAGCATGACACAAACAAGCAACATGAATCAAACTACAAAATAAAAGACATGAAATCATAAACGTGAACAAAGCCAAAACACCCGTGACAGATCCCCCCCCTCTAAGGGCAGCTCCTGACGCCCAACATGAAACAAAAAACTACAGTCCAGGAGGGTGGTCTTGGGGGAGGGATGGTGGGCCAGGCCCGTGCAGGGGAATAGGAGGACCTGGGCATGGCAGAGGTGGGCCTGGACCGTGGGGCATGGGAAAACCTGGGCGTGGCAGAGGCGGGCCTGGACCGTGGAGCGTGGGAGGACCTGGGCCGTGGAGCGTGGAGCGTGGAGACACTGGCGTGGCGGCCATCTCGGGGTGAGACTCTGGAATGGTGGCCATCTTGTAAACGGGTCCTGGTGTGGCAGGCATGGAGGGAGCAGGCCTTGACGTGGCAGGCATGGCGGGAACAAGCCCTGGCGTGGCAGGCATGGCGGGAGCAGGCCCTGGGGTTGCAGGCATGGCGGGAGCAGGCCCTGACATGGCAGCATGGCGGGAGCAGTTTTTGACTTGGTAGGCATGACATGAACAGAAACTGACCTGGCTGGCATGGAGTGAACTGGACTTGGCGTGGCGACGTGAATAATTCCTGACATGATGGACGGGATGTTGTGGAGACTCTCTGGTGTGATGGATGCTGTAGGGTTGTGAGGCTCCTCATCCACAACTCCTACAGTAAATGAGGATCCACTCAACAGAAGGGCATGGTCTATATCAGTGGTCGCCAACCCGTCGGTCGCGATCGACTGGTCGATCTTTATCACTGTTCCAGTAGCTCGCGAAAATAACAGAAATATGAGTACAAAAATAGATTACATTTCTCCAGTCTTTGTACTGTATTTTTGTATTTATTTTTATGTTATTTTCTGGAGCTGCTGGGGCAGACAGATAAAGGTAAATAGCCCACATCATGTTCGAGTCTGTAAATGGCCGTTAACAAGAGGCCAGAGACGCTGAAGACGGACGCGAAGAGGAGAAAATTATGTAGCTTAGCAGGCAGAGCAGCTCACTGTTCACGATACTCGAAATATAGGAAGAAAATATAAATATTGAATTAGGGGTGAGGGATTATGAATTCATCTCTAAAATGAGATCAGTCTTCAGGAAGATTTCGATGGCAATGGCATTTTATTTTCCTCTTACCTCCGAATAAAGTAGCTAATTATTAGTGCATTTCAGCTTTGTTTACAGCGGTAACCAAGGAAACGCTGTATCACTGCTGCTCCATAAGTGCCACCTGCTGTCAGAGAGTGAATCTGCGTCTCATTCAGCCTGTTGTTTTTGTTTCATGCTTTTTTTGTGTGTGTAGCATTTATAATTTCACAAAGATAAAGTCAGACCATTCTGTTTTTGCTTTAAATCTTGAAATTAAATCTAATTCAAATAAAAAACAACTGCTCATGCAACATGCATAGCATCTTTGTTTGGATTGTGATTAAAAAGCAGTGGTTCCGTCTAATTTGAAATGGCTATGTATTTTTGTTTATTATAATAATATTAATAATAAATATCTGCAACCAGTATCAGAATCTGCCAATTTGCTTGTAAAAATAAATAAATAAATCAGAATCTACATTGACCACAAAAAAAAACTAAATAGGCTACAGACTGGGCTGTCTTTTTCTATCAAGTAGATCTTGTCTTTCAAAAAGGTCGAGGTCAGGGATCTTGGGCTTAAAAATGTATATATTGACCACTGGTCTATATATTCCTCCTAGGACCAGTGAACCTTTCCGCCAGGAAGCCATGAACGTACAGGTTCATTTAGTCCATATCGAAAAATGTCTTTTAAGGCAATATCATTAAAGTCTACCTGGCAGCATAGTCTACAAAATTCCTCCACATAGTCCTCAATGGTGCGATGGCCCTGGTGAAGGTTCAAAAGAGCAGCTGCTGGGTTCATGGGTGGTCATGTATTCTGTAACATATGGGAGTCCATTGGAGGCGAGCGTAGTTAGAACCCAAGTGCAGTTTAATATAAATAATCCAAAATACAAACGTGAACAGGAACATGAACAAAAACACAGACGTGACGTGACGTGACGTGACGTTGATGTGACGTGACGTGACTTGGCTTGACTTGGCTTGGCTTGGCTTGGCTTGGCTTGGCTTGGCTTGGCAACAGACACTGACACTCACCAGTAGGAGGTTACATTTACAATACATGACAAAGGAACATAGGGAAGACAATGGCTATAAATACAAGACCTGATAGTACACATGACTGGGACAACCAATGGGGAAGTGACACAAGGAACAAGAAAACCAATAACAGAACAGAACTCAGAAACACATGACCATGAAACAACCAATCAGAACATGACACATGGACTAAGAGAGAACATGAGGAGCAAGGGAAGCATGACACAAACAAGCAACATGAATCAAACTACAAAATAAAAGACATGAAATCATAAACGTGAACAAAACCAAAACACCTGTGACAGTGGGCCTCACCCTAAATCTTAGTCTGGAAACCCTCTGGAGAACTAAGGATCTGCACAGACTTCAGGTGGCTCAGCCAAAGGACAGAAAAGGATGCATATCCTTTACCCCATGAAGCAGATTCACTTGCATCATGAGGAGGAAACTGTTATTTTAAAAAACTGTTATTTTAACACCATGGATCTAACATCATGCTTCTCTAACATTCCAATCCATGAGGACGATCGTGGCATGCACAACTCCAGTAGGGCTCTATGAATATAACCGTATGGCTCAGAGTTTATGTAACAGCCCAGCAACATTCTCACGCATGATGACATCGATCTTCGGAGACCAGAACTACTTTTCACTTCTCTGATACTTAGATGATATACTCATCTTTGGCAAAACTGAAAGGGAAGCACTCGATCGCCTTGAGATAGTGTTTTCTCGGCTTAGAGAGCATAACCTGAAACTGGCACAAAAGAAGTGCTATTTCTTGAGAAAAGTTTTTGGGACATATTGTAACTGAAAGTGGCATAGCAACTGATCCACCAAAAGTGTCCACAATCAGTGACATTAAATCCACAGATCTTAAGGCTGTGTAAATAAAATCTGTTGTTTATCTGTTGTCAAAAACAAAGTGACTGTTTATCGTGTTCTGATCTAGCCCTTCACATTTCCCTTCATTTGTGAAATTCATCAATTCAGGACACATTTACAAAAAAAAAAAAAAAAAAAGTAGAAATGTATAGAAAATATGCTTGACAGTTTATGACAGCTAGTTCAACCATTGTGTATTTAATGACTTATGCAAGGAACTAATGCCTAGATGTTGATGTTGAGTTGTAAGACTGTTCAACAGGGAACCATATCATATATTTTGATTAACACAACAGAAGCAATTGATAAAGTAGGAAACAGCAGACACTTACATAATCTATTGCATGAGTGTAAAAAAAAAGTACATTTCTATAATGTACTTAAAGTGCTCTATTTTCGTGCACTAATTGTGTACTTAATATAATGAAAATTCTTCTTTAGTACTTCTTTTTTAATCTTAAGAACATCTAAATGTACTCAACTGTGCTATTTTGAGACACCATGAAATATGAACTAAAATGTACTATTAAAATACTATCTAATGTATTTTAAAAATGTATTTAGATATCACTTATAGTAAATTTGATCCTATAGTGTACTACAAGTGGTAACTAAATATATTTTTTAAATACAGAGATAGTATATTAAAAAGTATATTTTAGTTCATATTTGATGGTGTCTCAAAATAGCACAGTTGAATACACTTAGATGTTCTTAAGATTATCTTAAGAAGTACTAAAGAATAATTTTTTGTATATTAAGTACAAAATTAGTGCACAAAAATAGAGCACTTTAAGTACATTTCTATAATGTACTTTTTTTTCACCTGGGTATGGGCAGTGTGTCTGCTCTTTGAAAGTAAAACACAAGCGCATGGATTCAGGAAAAAAATATTGTAGTGTTGTTTTAGGTTGTTTTAGACACACATATACATTTGCTACAAGGTTAAGCACAGGAGAGCAAACCTTCTCTTCAAGGTACCTTTGTCTGCATGTTCCAGATTGTTTAGGACCTTCTGCACCTACACCAGGGCCTCATCTGAGTGTTCCAGACTTTAGGACCCTTTGGTGCTCCAGGAGATCAGCATCTCACAGAGCTTCATGTTGAAGGCTGTTGAAACAGATTCCGGCTCCTCTCCCCACTGCATTGTCACCCCGTACAACCAGGAGGTATATCAGAGATTGAGTTGAAGCTGCTTCATCAAGCCCCTCCTCAGTGGACAGCAAGCCAAATTAGCTAACCTAATACCCTAAAGATTATATGGGCAAACAAACTCGTTAAATTCTAAATGAATAAAAAGCCCCTGATGGGAGTGTTCTCATACTGCCATGGTAAAAGACCTTGACTGGTGCCCTGAACTAGGAGAGGGGGGAAGTGGTCATCTGATGTACTCATAACCACACCTTAAGTGATGTGTAATCCAAAAATCACAATGTCTGCGGTGATGTGAGTACCAATCCCTATTTTAGTTAGTGTCCTTGGATGGGCGAAAGTAAAATCACTACACAACGCTGTTATCACTGTAAAGCTGCTTTGAAAGAATCTGTATTGTAAAAAGCGCTATATAAATATAAAGGTGACTTGACTTGACTTTGGCTGAAAGAAGAAAGTCATATACCCCTAGGATGGCTTGAGGGTGAGTAAATTATGGGATAATTTTTGGGTAACCCTTTAATAAATATGACATTACAAAGTGTATTAATTTTTTTCTAAAGTCACTGACATTGACACTGTCCAACAGCGACAGCAGTCTAAAGTTACATCAGTGGCAGCGCCTCACTTGGCTTCCCTTGGGCTTTTGTACATGCTCCACATCTGCAAATACAGCCATGGCCAAAAGCATTGGTAGTGACATAAATTTTGTTTCACAAAGTTTGCTGCTTTAGTATTTGTGGAATTTTTTCACATGTCTATATGGTATATTGGAAAACAATGATAAACATGAGTTTTAAAGAGTTTTATTGGTAAAAACATTTAAAATATGCAGAGAGTCAATAATTGATGGCAATCTATTCTTGCCTTAGTGCTCAGAGGTGATCACAATTTGTGGACTTACATGCCTTTTGAGGATTGACTACAAGATTTCTATGGGATTAAGATCCAGGGAGTTGCCGGGCCACTGATCCAATGTTTCAATGTAATGATCACTCTTACCTTGTGACATGGTGCTCCATCATGCTGGAAAATGCATGGATCATCACCAATGTAATGATTTTTACTCCATTCACCTGTGACGTAGTGATTTTTGATCATGTGTCACTTAAGGTGTGGTTATGAGTGTATCAGATGACCCCTCCCCCTTTTGTAATACGGGGCACCAGTTAAGTATACTATCTTAACAATTTAAGAACACTCCAAAGGAGCTGTTCAATAATTCAGAATTAATATAAAATGGAGGGAGTCGGTCAACTGATTTATCTGAAGGATTTGTGAGTCTGGTCAACTAGTAGAATCTTTGATCATCAACACAAGGAAGACACAGTTATAATAAAATCAATGAAATGTATTAACAATAAACATGCAAGAGTAAATACCACAATGATTAATAATGAAATAATGAATATGCACTTCTAAAAGATAGTAAAATAATAATCAAAGGAGAATACTGAATTAAATCAAAGAAACAACTAAATGAAGTGAACACAGAATGGATAAATGCAATGTTGTTGAACTGAATGTAGGATGGAAGAGAATTGTATGGGAATGCTTCTTATGGAAGCCACCTAATGGCTCTGGTAAAATGGTGACAAATAATTGCTTATTTATCATTCAACAAATAATATCCTTATTATTTGCAACAAGCTGACCTCAAGTAACTGTTATCTAAACAGGTTAGAATAACATATGCTGCGTGTATAAACTAATGCCAAGGTCTCTAGAAAAGAGGTTTGGTAAGTTTATATTTACGTTCCACACAGTCGGGTGATCAATCCGGTAGCAGAGACGTCTTCCACTGATGATGCAGGCTGCGTGCAGTGGGAGGGCGCGGAGTTGCGATCCAGTAGTCGTGCCACGCTGGGCTGGAGGATGCTGAACTTCGGTTGCGCCAAGAGGGTCCTTTAGGATGGACTGGGCAGCTGGGTCAGATGAATCTTCACAGGTTCCTTTGCAGGCTGGCTGCGTCGCTGAGGAGCCGTGTGGTACAAGCAATGTCTGCCGATGCAGAGGTCCTTTGCGGACTGGGCTGCGCTGCTGTAGGAGCCGCGAGGGTCAGATGAAGTCCCTCAACGCGGGGGCCCTTTTTGCAGCTAGAGTGCAGCTGGAAGCAATGAAAAAGGTTTTGCTCGCAAAAGCTTCACCTTAACCGTCTTGTAGTTTCTTTCCTCGTCAGGTCAGAAACTCAGGACGTGGAGTGTGTGTTAATGTCTCCTTCCCCGTCAAGTTGGAAACGCAGAGCAAGGGTGTGTCTACCCGGGGGACATATTTATCCCTTTCTGATGAGGAGGAGATTGAAATGTGGCGCCTTGCCGATCCTGGAGTGTGATTGGCTACTGTTATCTGAAGCAGCCCCGGTGTTGCCCACCCTAGTGTGGAACTCATTTGCATAGCATAAAGTACAGTGTTAAAATAGTGTCTGTAACATTTTACCCATGCATTATTTCTTTACCAAACCTCTTTCAAATTATTAAAGGCATCGTAGGGAACAGATAGACACCAAACACGATATGAAATGGTTAAATCATCATCCATGCATTTGTTTATTTGTTAACAGGTCTGTCCCATGACCTGTTGTTTTAGCAGTCAGTAACCATTAACATAAACTGTGCTTTGCATGAAGATGGAGTGGATGTGATGCAGTTTAGATCAAATTAAGGCCTCCAAACATAGGTATGAATGGATTTAGATAGATCTCTGTGGCCTCTCTTTATTTCAGTCTCTGCTGCTCCATCCAGGAGGTCCTGAAGGAATTTTTATGGCAGTCCTTGCCTAAAGCTTAGGAATGAGTTTAATGGTTAGAGTCAATGTGTCGTCCAATGAGAAGTCTTCTCCTTGGTTTTGGTGGGTGCAGAAGGTCCCCCTTCCTGTTCTGGGAGAGGTGTCTGATAGTTGTCCCAACATCTTATCTGATGTTACTGAACATTTATTAATGTTCATTCACCAAAGATCCAATCACGGTGTGGCACATCTTCCTACACACCAGCAGTTAGGGAGGGGCCCTGTCGTAAACTGGTCCCTGGAATGCCATCTTGACTGGTGTTCACAACACCAAATTGCTCTTGGATCGTTGGGAGAAATTGATCTTGTAGGACTTTTGATCGTTTTTTTGTCTTTGATAGTGTTTTTGGACAGAACTGTGAGAGAACCCACTCCCTTGGATTAAAAGCAACCCCACATGGATGGTTTTAGGATGCTCCACTGTTGGTACAACACAGCAGAAAATCAATTTTCCATATGTCCCAAACAGTCAGAAGGGGGCCTAATCTGAGAAAATAAATAACTTTGCACCAGTCTACTGCTGTCCAATCCTTGTATTTCATGCAGAATTATAGTCTGTCCCTAATGTCTTTTCTTGCAGAGAAGTGGCTTCTTTGCTGCCCTTCTTGACACCAGACTTTCGAAAAGTCTTCTCTGCACTGTGTGTGCAGATGCATGATCACACCCACCTGCTGGCAATATTGAGCCATGATTTTGTAGCTGACTCCTCAGGAAGAAACATGTTCTGGCACTTGCTGGACACTCTGGGACGTCCTGAAGCCTTCTGTGCTGTATTTGAACCTCTCTCCTTGAAGTTCTTGATGATTCAGTAAATAGATATTTCAAGGTTCAGTATTCTTTGCATCAATTTCCTTGGATGTAAGGCAATTTTGATGCAAAGTGATGATGGCTGCACATCTTTCTTTGGAGGTAATCACTACTAACACAAGAACACAATGAATATAGCAACCATTCTGCTCTTCTAATCCAATCAGAATGATAGCATGATTTTACCTGACTCATACAGTATGTTCACACTTTCCCATGTGCTGATGATATAACTATTGAAATGATGTTTGTCATTTTGTGCCAGGGCCAAAAAAAAAAAAAAAAAAGTAAAATTTGTGGTTTTGTGATAAACTTCTCATAAACTCTCTCTCTTTTTTTTTTTTTTGGCCAGTGAATCTTTTGCAATTATTTAAATTGCATCTGATCACTCTTCACAATAATCTAGAAACAGTGTGAATCAACATCACATAAACTGAAGCAGAAAACTTCAAAATTGATGGCAGCTTTAATAATGCAATTAATAATGTTTACTTTTTTAATTAAAAAGTAATTAAACAGCTTGCCCCCTTAGATATCACCACTTTGTCACGTTAAAATTAAACCTGAAAGGACTTGAAAACTTTCTTTGTGAGTTTTTATTTATTTATTTATTTTTTATAGTGAGCAGTATCATGAAATTGAAGGTAAACTCTGTGTCTGTAGCTATCATGACACCTGCAGTGTTTACCGAGCTTTGATGACTGATAATCCGAAAGCAGACTATTAAAAAGAACAACTGAACATCAATTAACAATTGAAATACACATGAAATATGTTACTTACCTATTTTGAAGTAATTTTAAAAATGCACTTGATATGATGAGAAATATACTTTGTTTTAACATTAATTAGGCCAACATTGTTAATATAAAAAAAAAATAGAATTGTATTTTGCTTGTTTTCTTGACATTGTGTAAGCAATGAATCTTCATTCAGCCAACATTTAAAAAATATCAGAACACCACTTGTTCTGAATCATTTATTTTTGCTATTGATCCTCATTCCAATATCTAGTCATGTAGCTTTCTTTAAAAAATGGTTGCCATAGTAACATTCCAAGAAGATTAAATTCAGTTAACTGCATCAGTTAAAGGTAGTACAAACCCAATTCCAAAAAGTTGGGACACTGTACAAATTGTGAATAAAAACAGAATGCAATGATGTGGAAGTTTCAAATTTCAATATTTTATTCAGAATACAACATAGATGACATATGAAACGTTTAAACTGAGAAAATTTATCATTTTAAGAGAAAAATAAGTAGATTTTAAATTTCATGGCAAGGCCATGTTTACCACTGTGTGGCATTCCCTCTTCTTTTTATAACAGTCTGCAAACATCTGGGGACTGAGGAGACAAGTTGCTCAAGTTTAGGAATAGGAATGTTGTCCCATTCTTGTCTAATACAGGCTTCTAGTTGCTCATCTGTCTTAGGTCTTCTTTGTCGCATCTTCCTCTTTATGATGCGCCAAATGTTTTCTATGGGTGAAAGATCTGGACTGCAGGCTGGCCATTTCAGTACCTGGATCCTTCTACGCAGCCATGATGTTGTAATTGATGCATTATGTGGTCTGGCATTGTCATGTTGGAAAATGCAAGGTCTTCCCTGAAAGAGATGACGTCTGGATGGGAGCATATGTTGTTCTAGAACTTGGATACACCTTTCAGCATTGATGGTGCCTTTCCAGATGTGTAAGCTGCCCATGCCACACGCACTCATGCAACCCAATACCATCAGAGATGCAGGCTTCTGAACTGAGCGCTGATAACAACTTGAGTTGTCCTTGTCCTCTTTAGTCCAGATGACATGGCGTCCCAGTTTTCCAAAAAGAACTTCAAAATTTGATTCGTCTGACCACAGAACAGTTTTCCACTTTGCCACAGTCCATTTTAAATGAGCCTTGGCCCAGAGAAAACGTCTGCGCTTCTGGATCATGTTTAGATATGGCTTCTTTTTTGACCTATAGAGTTTTAGCCGGCAACAGCGAATGGCACGGTGGATTGTGTTCACCGACAATGTTTTCTGGAAGTATTCCTGAGCCCATGTTGTGATTTCCATTACAGATAGCATTCCTGTATGTGATGCAGTGCTGTCTAAGGGCCCGAAGATCACGGGCATCCAGTATGGTTTTCCGGCCTTGACCCTTACGCACAAAGATTGTTCCAGATTCTCTGAATCTTTGGATTATATTATGCACTGTAGATGATGATAACTTCAAACTCTTTGCAATTTTTCACTGAGAAACTCCTTTCTGATATTGCTCCACTATTTTTCACCGCAGCATTGGGGGAATTGGTGATCCTGTGCCTATCCTGACTTCTGAGAGACACTGCCACTCTGAGAGGCTCTTTTTATACCCAATCATGTTGCCAATTGACCTAATAAGTTGCAAATTGGTCCTCCAGCTGTTCCTTATATGTACATTTAACTTTTCCGGCCTCTTATTGCTACCTGTCCCAACTTTTTTGGAATGTGTAGCTCTCATGAAATCCAAAATGAGGCAATATTTGGCATGGCATTTCAAAATGTCTCACTTCCAACATTTGATATGTTATCTATATTCTATTGTGAATAAAATATAAGTTTATGAGATTTGTAAATTATTGCATTCCTTTTTTATTCACAATTTGTACAGTGTCCCAACATTTTTGGAATCGGGTTTGTACAACCTAGAATGAACTTGAAGCAGCCATTCATCTTGTGATCCTCTGTCTGTAAGTTTTATGATTAATTTGTATTCAGTTTGTTACATTTACTATTTATAAAGCTGTGTAATGTAGACTTTCAGACATTTAATAACTATATAAACCATAAATATTATAAATATTTTAGTGTTATGTTGTTAGAGATAACTAAGTAGTTCCATTATATTTCCATCTCCTTTCTGTAGTTTCATCATATTCATCATGGTGTGGAATAAAGCAGCATTCTCCCATAAGCCCACATGTTGGAAAGAGTTTATCTATCTATCTAACGTTAGGAAGAGAGACACCATAGTGAGGGCCGAATACCACTGATTTCAGCCACTTAATCACCAGTTGGATCATTTTCTTTCTTTCTTTCTTTCTTTCTTTCTTTCTTTCTTTCTTTCTTTCTTTCTTTCTTTTTTTACAGCAGATACATATTTTGCCATTTTACATATTTACCACTAGATGTCATTATAAGGCAAGTTAAATAGTTTCAGCAACTAATCTATACTTTCATTTAGGAATATTTTGGAGAATTATTAATTCCGTAATTTAGGGGAAGGAGGAGGAAATTTTAAGTCTTCAACCACGTCTTTTCTAAATTCATTAAAACATTTCTGCATTCTGCAAACACACAATGAGCTATGTTTAAACAGTTCATATTAAATACACAACAGATACACTTGGTTAATTGGATTATTGAATGATCATGAAAAAACTGCTGTAAAAAACATTTAGCAAGAAGTTTTTGGTAACACTTTCTATGAAGCCTGTTTCTATAATGCATTATAAGTACATTCTTATTGCATTATAATGCATGCACAATGCCTTATAAACAAAATTATAACATGTTGTATCATCTGATAAATAATCATAACAATAGTAACAATATGATATAATACTTTGCTATTTGTGGTTATAACTTTCAAGATTATGATGCATTATGACACCAGATGAAGCCTGCATTCATAATGCATCATAATGGTATTCTTGATTTATCATAAGGCACACATAATGCCTTATAAAAAAGCTTATAATGTATTGTATCACCTAATGACAATACATAACACCAGTAATAATACTTACCTCTCTGTGGTTATAACTATTAAGAGTATGATGATTTATAACACACAATGAACATAATTTTATTCGCTCAAGTTATAGAGTAATATATATAGTTTCATATTTTACTTTCCCAAGTTTCATCTTGACATTGTTTACTAAAGATCTGCACAGTATAATACTACATCTTATGAATGGTCTGTAGCAACTCGTAATAATTGCACATAATGTAAAAACTGCACATAATGTAATAAGTATTACATTATTATTGTAATACAATGCTCATAATGTAATAATTTTCTCAAAATGTAATAAAATATTGAGCTCATAATGTACAATTTTTACATTATGAGAAATGTATTACATTATGAACTCACCAAAAACATTTAATATTTTCATAATTGTAATAGCTTTTAAAACATAAAAATTAGTATTCCCTTATAGTACATTTTTAAAAATCTAAATTCAGTCTTAAACTACCCACAAAATTCAACATTTAAATATTCATGCAATAATCATTATTCTCATATTTTTATGAAACATAAAGCATGGTATTCCTATACAGTAAAAATCTAAATCCAGTCTTATCCTGCCTACAAAATCCACCAGATTATTGATATTACTATTATTATTATTATTATTATTATTATTATTATTATAACTATTACTACTACTACTACATTATGAACATTTTATTACAATAATAATGTAATACTTATTACATTTTGTGCAGTTATTACATTATGAGTTGCTACAACATGTTTTTCGTGAGTTCATAATGTAAAAACTGTTATTACATTATGAGCTCAAGATTTTATTACATTTTGAGAAAATTATTACATTATGAACATTGTATTACAATAATAATTTAATACTTATTACATTAAGTGCAGTTATTACATTATGAGTTGCTACACACATCCATTTTTTAACCCATAACACACTCCCCTATTTTTTTAGATTACTCCTGATATCTGAATAACCTTTGAAATTCTGTTATTTGTTTTTCTCTTTTGTTTTAAATAGTACCTCAGTACACATTTTGACACCAGTGATAACAAGGGTGAGTGGGCAAATACTGAAAGTAATGTGTCCCATTTCGAGATATACAGGGCTGTGTATTTTGAAGTGACTTTAGCTCTGCTCTCCAGGGTTAAGATGGACTACCCAGAGTGTCATAAGTGAACATTTCCTTGGGTCTTCCAGTTCTTTGAGATCGTCTTACTTCTCCATCTCTTGTCTTGTCTATCTCTCTCTCTTTTCCATGTTCAACCACATGTTCTTTCTCATTGGTCTCCATCCGGCACTTGTAACTTTGAGTCTGAGCTGGGTAACTGATCCTCTGGACCTGACTCATAGGCAGTTGGACGAAGATTAGACGGATCTTGAGGTAACACCGGTACAGTTTCAGTGTCCCTTTGTGGAAGTTTTACCAGTTTGTAACATGGAATTCTCTGCAAATCATATTGATGCTCTTAACAAATAAAATTAACTTTTTCAGACAAACAATGACATACGAACATCTGTTAAGAGCCTCTTGCTAATTAATCTACTGAACCAAACGCTAAATCCAGTAAATGTAATTTCTAGTTTTGTTTAAATAACCTAGAGAAGGAGCCAGTCTAAGATGCAGAGATAGATTATTCCAAAATGCCCGGTCACCACTCAATTTCAGCCTGGTCCTTGGAATGTCTAGGATCATCTGATTTGCTGATCTGAGAGACCTATATGGTTTATGAATATGAAGGAGTTGTACTAAATATGGTGGGGCCAAGTTATGCAATGCTTTATATACAATAATCAATAATTTATTAAAGCAATAAGCCCCAAGAAGCCGTGGTTTACAGTGAATTTATAATAGCTGTTGGAAATCTCAGAAGCAAAGACCAGGAGACTTGGATGTATCTTCAGCAGGCTTCTTTATTGAGAATACGTGCTGTCGGTAGCTGCAGTCATCAAGTCTAACTAAGGCAGTATACTTGGTAGTTCATATACATTCAGGGGGGGGGGGGTGGAGACAATATAAACAAAGCATGCAAATGCAGTACAGGAATCAGCCCATTCCCTACATTTCCCAGCCATGATCTAATCAGCATAAATGTGTCATTCAAATGCATAGGTGCTAATCCAATTAGTCTGACAGTATCGCCCATACCTTACATTATCATAGAGACAAAGGCACCGCTGTATCTTGAGCTTGTCATGCCAAATGGTCAGGAAGACAAAAGGTTAATGTCACAGACCCCTGGGCTGCCTGCCTTGATCTCCTTATTATCTTTACATCAAAATGTAAAATACAATGTACATAACCTTTTCAGTTCATATACTATTACATTGAAACCTAGATATAACATAGTACAGTACAAATTTGTAATCCCACAGTTCCCCCTTTGAGAGTTCTAATAACTCTCACATAATACAAATTTAAACCTTCTTAAATCCCTTCTGTAACCTATGTTTGTTAACATAAGTCCCATCTTCCAGTCATGCAACTTGTAACAGCTACAGGCACATACATCTTATTCTGTGTCGTGTCCAATGTTTACATAAGTGTTGTTCTTTAACTTGAGTATACTGTTGACACACATATACAACGCAGGGTGGTAACATGTTGTATAAACTACATGATGACACAGAAAAACCATGTAGCATAAGCGTGGAAGTCCTAAAAGTCCATGACGCCTGAATAGCTGTGGAGTCTGTTCCCTGTAGAGTCCATTCCAATGCATTTCCATGTTTGTTCCAAGTTGCTCAGATGATTCTTTGTCATTGTGCAACTCCAAGTTGCTCAGATGACTCTATCGTCATGAAGGTTGTTGTATATCTGAGGTGGTGCTTTACACCAGGTTCTGCTTATGAGCCGTCATGGGATATACACATACCTGCAACACAAGAAAACAAAGAAACAGCAGACCAGCAGTATTCATGCATAGACTTTAGTACGTTAGACCTCTGATGATCGTATAGATTTCTGTCTAACTCTGATCATCATAAACTTCTAGTGATCATATAGTGGTTTTGTTCTTCTTATTCTTAACCTAGTCTTAATCAATTTGACACCTATAGACCAATAAGGTGGGGATAAACTGAGAGAGGAGGAAACCTATGAGGAAGTCTTCACCACAGGGTTGACCCCCGAGGCCTTATGCACTTCGGTTCTTCCCTGGGCTCCTCACTGGTCTGTGTGTCCTATTCTCTCCCTGTAGTTAAATTGCAAACTTTACTGTGCTACATCTTCATCTTCCAATGAAACATCAGTCATAGCAGACATCATAACCCATTGAGGATGGATAAGTGAATGGAGTGTGCTGTAGCATAACATTTAAGGCTGTGAGTGTACTTAACCAGTGTCATTCAAATGGTGGAAGTGACAGTCAACTTTCTTTTTTTTTCAGAATGAGTCTTTCAGCTTTCTTGTAGATTACTGTGGAAATTAAGCACTCACAGCCCAAATGGTTAGCATGTCAGCAAGCTGCTGCTCCAAGAATTTGGAGAAGAGGGGAGGGGCAGTTTCAATGTAGCAAGTAGACTGAGTAGGAGCTGAGTAAAGCTGTTCATTTCTTTAAATGTCTTTTTGTTTTTCCTACACTCTTTCATCCAATGTCCAGGTTTACCACAGTAATGACAACTGCTTTCTCTCTTAGGACATTTACATTTCTGTCAATTCTCTGTGGTTACCTTAAAGGATGCTGCTGCAATCTTTACTGTTGTCTTGACATCAGAGTCTCTTTCCCAAATAGCTAACCTATCCAAGTTGTTTTGCAGGGTTCCATTGGACCATGTGAGGTCTAAGAAAGGCAATGCATTTCTGTATTCTGATAAAAGCCCATCAAACCACATGCGGACCAGTGGTCCATTATCCTCTAACACCTTCTCTGGAGTGTCAACTATTCCACTGTATGCTGCCGCTGACTGACAAAATCTTTCAGTGTACTCACTTACAGTTTCATCCTTCTTCTGTACACAACTAGTGATCTTTGACCAGTCCACCTTTGGTCCAACAAGGTTCTGTAACACTCTCAGAACTGCTTCTCTCAATTCACCTTTACTGGAATGCTGAAACTCAGAATTATTTACAGCACTTTCAAAATCATTGAATTCTGACTCTTTCAGGATTTGTGACATTAGCTGTGTGACTTCAGCTAGGGACATATCATTGAGCTTCATTTTTCTGGACAACTCTGTCCTAAACTCAGAAAAGTTTCTATGCACTGATGGCAAATTCTCAGCAATTCTTTCTATGTCTTCAGGACCTATAGCGGTACTGACTGCTTGTAACTGCAGTATGGGGGTTACAGATGGAACCGTGTCAACCCCTTTTACCCTACTCTGAGCCTTTTGTCTCGCTCCACACACTTTATCTGCATTTACATCTTTATCCATCAATACAGTATTGCTATTGCCCTCTACTGTACAGAAAGACTGTAAGTCAGGATAGCTTTCATCTGACTGTTCGTCTTTTGAGTCACATTTGGTTGAGGCTTTGTTAAGGCCCAACTTCCGAGTAAGACGAGACACTCGAGTGTGCAACTGTTTGTTCTGCTCTTCTAACTTAGCAATGCGTTGAATTTGGTCTTGTGCAATGGATAGAGTAAATTCTCTGTGGCAGCAGATAATGCCCTTCATATTTTTCTTCCGAATACAAGCACCAAGTACCTTTTTGCATTCTTCAATGGACCAAACTTTTTCTGGATGAATCCCAAATTTCTTTGTCAAATCCAATCTGACTGACTCAGTCACTATTGAGTCCATTTGCTTTCCTAACAATGATTTGAACTCACTATCTGTCCATAAAGGGGTAGCTAGTCCACCTTTCTCAGTTGTTGAAATTAGTCTAGCGTTCTTTCTCAACATTTTGTAATGTCTTTCTGGCACAGCAGTATACTTCAACACTTCCCTGACAGAGCCGATGTTAACCTAGTTAATAAACATCGTAATGTATTCAACCTTTTCTGGCGATCAGGGTACAACCAACTTGCTAGCACACTGTAACAGTTGTAACCTTCCCTGAATTAACTTCTCCAGCAAAGTAGAGAATGGCTATTCTGTTAACACACCACCTTCCCTGATTAAACAGAAAACAACACAAATTATTAGCACTTTACACTAATTCTTCCCTGCCTGAACAGAGGATACCCAATTATTAGCACGTGATGCTAAACTTCCCTGCCTAAACAGAGGATAAACTTTATCTCTAAAAGAACATTTTTAGAGGATAACTTAGTTAACCAAACCCTACAGCTGTCTGTTAACTCTTCTCTGACGGCGCAGAGGATAACAACTTTGTACTGGTCTTAACGGTTCTTTTGGATAGAGTATTACTCACCAACCCTTGGGTGTACAGGAAAATTCAGCCTGCATTTTCTTTTGGATCAGATCTTTGTTGTGCTTGAAGTTTCAATCTGGATTGAGGTGAGAAGCTCTATCTGGGTCACGGCACCAAAACTGTTGGAAATCTCAGAAGCAAAGACCAGGAGACTTGGATGTATCTTCAGCAGGATTCTTTATTGAGAACACGTGCTGTCGGTAGCTGCAGTCATCAAGTCTAACTAATGCAGTGTATACATGATGTTTTATAGGCATTCAGTGGGCAGTCCTTAAAGGTGTTGCCCTTACACACAGCCTTAGAAGTGACCACTAAAACAAAAGCATCTAAAGACAATACAGGAAATTACCCCCGACTGTGTAGATAATAGTACCCCAAATAGTATAAACAGTAGCTGGTCACGAGAACTAAGACTATGTAAACATTCACACATAGTTTGACTTCCAGTAGCAAGATCAAAGCATTCAAATGCATAGGTGCTAACCCAATCAGTCTGACAGTATCGCCCATACCTTTACATTATCATAGAGACAAAAGCACGGCTGTATCTTGAGCTTGTCATGCCAAATGGTAAGGAAGTGCAAAAGGTTTATGTCACACACCCCTGAGCTGCCTGCCTTGATCTCCTTAGAATGTCATTATCTTTACCTTAACATGCTAAATACAATATAATTCACCTTAGTAATTCATGTGAGGTGATGTCAGTATGTAGGATCAACAGATCTTAAACAGATTATTAAATTTGTAATCCCACATAGCTAAGAGGCGTTGTTAGGCACGACATGGAGCAGAGTACCTAAAACCCGCTTAGCTGTTATAAGTTCTCTGTAAACCACGACTTCACGTGTCTTATTGCTTTTATAAAACAGTTACCACACAATTAAAATATTAAAGCCAAAAATCGAGCAAAACGATCTGTCATTTTTGAAAAAAATACAACTGTATATGCTTTATAAACACAAATGATCGCCTTGCACGTGCTTCCGCTTTTTTGTTATTCTTCAAAAAGCTTACACTGTACTTCCTACGCCTTCCCTATTCTACTTACGGAATAAACGCAGCGCCAGTTCATTCCGTAAGTAGAATAGGGAAGGCGTAGGAAGTACAGCGTAAGCTTTTTTCTGTAAGTAGAATAGGGAAGGCGTAGGTGTCACGGAATGAAGGGAGGATGCAGATGCAAGTTAAATCTCTTTAATAGAGCTTCACACCGAAGGTAGTCAGATTCAACATACACAAAGAACATATAACAGTCAGCAGGAGAGTGGTAACACAGGGACGTCGATGGGCGGTGAAGATCCGTGATGAGTGGTGACCGAAGAGCAGTGTCCGTGAAGTAATCCGTGAGTGAAGTCCAGAGAGTAATCCAATGAGAACACGAAAACCAGGAAGCAATGAATCAAAGTCCAGTCCAGGGAAACACACAACAAGCAACACAGGAAACAACACGCGGACACCGCACAACGATCTGACAAACAAGAGACGAAAGACAAGGCGTTATATAGGCAGATGGTAATTGCTCACAGCTGCCGCTGATCAACAATCAGCGGCGACGCCCACACAAAACAATCAGGTGACACACCCACACCATCACACAGACACCAGAATGAGACAGCGGATTCATGAACCGTGACAGTACCCCCTCTCCTAGGAACGCCTCACGGCGTTCCCAGAACTCCTTACCTGTCGATTGTAATCATCGATAAGGGAGTGATCCAGAATGTCTCTAGCAGGAACCCAACTTCTCTCCTCCGGACCGTAACCTTCCCAGTCCACCAAGTACTGGAATCCGCGTCCCCTCCGCCTCGAGTCCAGAATGCGATTAACCGAATAGGTTGGTTCCCCGTCTACGAGCCGCGGCGGTGGGGGAACCAGAGTAGGCGGATTAAGATGTGAGTGAAAAACAGGCTTAATTTTGGAAACATGGAAGGCGGGATGAATCCTCCTGTACGCCGGAGGCAATTTGAGTCGGACTGCCACTGGGCTAATAATTTTAGTGACAGGAAACGGGCCAATGAATTTGGGAGCTAACTTATTGGCAACGGAACGGAGCGGAATGTTCTTGGTAGAAAGCCACACTTTTTGACCCACGACGTATACGGGAGGCTTTGACCGGTGGCGATCAGTCTTAGCCTTGGTACGCGCCCTCACTTGCAACAGAGTCTCGCGGGCTCTGTTCCAAGTGCGGTGGCACCTCTGGACAAAGGCGTGAGCAGAGGGGACCGCGACTTCGGATTCCAGGCTGGGAAACACAGGTGGCTGGTAACCTAAACTGCATTCGAACGGAGAGAGGCCCGTAGAAGACACTGGTAACGAATTGTGTGCGTACTCAATCATAGAGAGTTGTTGGCTCCAGGAGGAAGGATTCTTGGACGCCAAACATCGCAACATACGCTCTAAATCTTGGTTGGCTCTCTCGGTCTGTCCATTGGTCTGGGGATGGAACCCAGAGGAAAGACTAGCCGTCGCGCCCAGCAGTCTACAAAACTCCTGCCAAAATTTGGACACAAACTGGGGACCCCGGTCGGACACCACATCTACCGGGAGGCCATGTAACCGAAAGATGTGGTCTACGACAGTAACCGCTGTCTCCTTGGCAGAGGGCAATTTGGTAAAGGGAATGAAATGAGTCGCCTTCGAGAACCGGTCCACTACGGTCAAAACGACCGTGTACCCCTGGGAGGGTGGGAGGGCGGTGACAAAATCTAGAGCGATGTGGGACCAGGGTCTCAAAGGGACAGACAGCGGTTGGAGTAACCCATCTGGAGGGCGGTTGGACGTCTTACCAGTGGCACAAACTGAGCAAGCCAAAACAAAACTGCGGATGTCCCGAGCCATAGCAGGCCACCAGAATCGTTGCTTAACCAAAAATCTGGTTCGATTAACCCCTGGATGACAAGCCACGTTGGAACAATGCCCCCACTTGATGACGCAGGACCTTAACTCCTCCGGCACAAACAAACGGTTCGGTGGGCACCCGGGCGGAGGCATTACCCCTTCTAAGGCCGCCAGGACCTTCGATTCGACCTCCCATGTAAGAGTGGAGACTACTAATGTCTCAGGAAGAATACACTCGGGAGTAGACGGGCGCTCGGATGGATCAAAAATACGAGATAAAGAATCTGGCTTGATGTTCTTGGAGCCCGGGCGGTACGATAGAGCAAAATCAAAACGTCCGAAAAAAAGTGCCCACCGAGCCTGCCTGGAGTTGAGTCTTTTAGCCGATTGAATATATTCTAGGTTCTTGTGATCAGTCCAAACGATGAAGGGTACCCCCGACCCCTCCAAACAATGACGCCATTCTTCCAACACTAATTTGACTGCCAACAACTCTCTGTTACCAATGTCATAATTGCGTTCAGCGGGAGACAAACGATGAGAAAAATACGCGCAGGGATGCATCTTACCGTCCGAGGGCGCCCGCTGGGAAAGAACTGCTCCTACCCCCACCTCTGACGCATCGACCTCCACCACGAACTGACGCGAAGGATCAGGGGCAATAAGAATGGGAGCCGAAACGAAGCGACTCTTCAGTTTGGCAAATGCAACCTGAGCTGCATCTGACCACCTGAAGGTCGTTCGTGGTGAGGTCAAGGCGGTCAGAGGCGCGGCTAGCTGGCTGAAATTGCGAATAAAACGCCGGTAAAAATTGGCAAACCCCAGAAACCGCTGTAGGGCCTTACGGGAATCTGGACTTGGCCAATCCACCACAGCCTTAACCTTGTCAGGATCCATGCGAATTCCCTCGGACGAGACGATGTACCCTAGAAAGGAAACAGACTGTGCATGAAATTCGCATTTCTCCGCCTTGACAAAAAGCCCATTCTCTAGCAGACGCTGGAGCACTCGTCTGACGTGTTGAACATGTTCCTGGAGAGACGACGAAAATATCAATATGTCATCCAGGTAGACATAAATGAACTGATCAACCATGTCTCTCAACACGTCATTGACGAGTGCCTGGAAGACCGCGGGCGAGTTGGAAAGCCCGAAGGGCATAACCAAGTATTCAAAGTGCCCTCTAGGGGTGTTAAAAGCGGTCTTCCATTCATCCCCCTTCCTGATGCGGACCAAATGATAAGCGTTCCTCAAGTCCAATTTAGTGAAAACGGACGCTCCCTGCAACCTCTCAAAGGCTGAAGACATCAACGGCAAAGGGTAAGTATTCTTTACCGTGATGTTGTTCAACCCTCGGTAATCAATACAAGGTCGCAGAGATCCATCCTTCTTCCCCACAAAAAAGAACCCCGCCCCCGCTGGAGAAGAGGAAGGGCGGATGAACTTGGCTGCCAGAGAATCAGAAATGTATTTCTCCATGGCCTCCCTCTCGGGAACAGACAGAGAGTATAATTTGCCCTTAGGCGGAGACTTACCCGGAACTAAGTCTATAGCACAGTCATAGGGACGATGAGGAGGGAGAGAAGCAGCACGGGACTTACTGAACACTTCCTTCAGGTCCAGATACTCCGCGGGCACGTTAGACAAATCCGCAGCCTTTTCCTGTAACACAGAGACAGACACCGTGGGACAAGCAGACACAAGACAAGACCTGTGACACAAAGTGCTCCACTCGGTGATGGTGTTGAGTTGCCAGTCGATCCGAGGATTGTGCTTGGTGAGCCAGGGGTGTCCGAGAACTACGGGTGCTTGCGGTGAGTCCATAAGCATAAACTGAATCCTTTCGTTGTGGTTACCGGAGGTGATGAGGGTGACGTAATCTGTGATCTGAGAGATGTTAGGAAGACGTTGACCGTTGAGTGCGTTGACTGTAACCAGGTACGTGAGTGAAGAGATGGGTAGTCCGTGCTGTAGTGCGTAGCTGGTGTCCATAAAGTTCCCCTCAGCCCCGGAGTCGACGAGTGCATTGCAGGTGATGTTGTGAGACGCCCATCTCAGTCTTACCGGGAGAAGAGGTGATGGTGAGGACTTCTCAGCGGAGATCCCGCCCGATAGTAGCCTCGAGTTTACTATCGGGCTTGGTCTTTTACTGGACAAGACCTGAGAAGATGTCCCGATGCTCCACAGTAAAGGCATAAGCCCAGGGATCTCCGCCTTTCTCTCTCCTCCCGGGAAAGCCGAGCTCTCCCTACCTGCATGGGCTCAGGATCTGTGGCGGGACCGACCGTATTAGCAGCGCTGGCCATCCGGCCCTCCGCTCCCTGTCTGGTGCTGGGGGCCTCCAAAAACTCCAGTTTCTGGAGGCGGGAATCCACCCGTAAAGCGAGCTCAACCAGCCCGTTGAAAGTCTGAGGAAGGTCCAGGGTGTAAATCTCGCGGTGAATACGGCCGGCCAGCCCATGCAGGAACACATCCCACTGCGCCTCCTCGTTCCAACGGCACTCCGCCGCGAGGGTGCGGAACTGGATGACATAATCCGCGACCGTGCGGCTGCCCTGCTTGAGTTCGGTGAGCTGGCGAGCGGCCTCCTTGCCTGCAACCGCACGGTCGAACACCCTCTTCATCTCGGCGGAGAGTGCCTGGAACGAGGAACAGCATGGGTCTTTATTCTCCCACACCGCCGTTCCCCATAAGGCCGCCTTCCCAGTCAACAATGTAAGGACGAATGCCACCTTGGATTCCTCATGCTCGAACGTACGAGGCTGCAGAGAAAAATGCAAGGAACACTTATTCAGAAAAGCTCTGCAAAACTCTGGCTCACCGGCGTAACTCTGGGGCACAGGCAGGCGGGGCTCCGGTAGATCGCGTCGCTCCAGCGACGCGGGGGGAACAGGCGGTGTGGGTGGCGCAGTGGGAGCGCGAAGTTGTTGAAGTTCCCGGGAGAGCTCGGACACCTGTGTTACCAGCGCTTGGACAGCGCGTCCGGTGGAAGTGATGCTCTCCTGCTGCTGGTCCATGCGGGAGATGCTGTGGTTGATGAACTCCGTTAAAGCTGCTGAACTCGCTGCATCCATGTTGGTCAGATCGTTCTGTCACGGAATGAAGGGAGGATGCAGATGCAAGTTAAATCTCTTTAATAGAGCTTCACACCGAAGGTAGTCAGATTCAACATACACAAAGAACATATAACAGTCAGCAGGAGAGTGGTAACACAGGGACGTCGATGGGCGGTGAAGATCCGTGATGAGTGGTGACCGAAGAGCAGTGTCCGTGAAGTAATCCGTGAGTGAAGTCCAGAGAGTAATCCAATGAGAACACAAAAACCAGGAAGCAATGAATCAAAGTCCAGTCCAGGGAAACACACAACAAGCAACACAGGAAACAACACGCGGACACCGCACAACGATCTGACAAAAAAGAGACGAAAGACAAGGCGTTATATAGGCAGATGGTAATTGCTCACAGCTGCCGCTGATCAACAATCAGCGGCGACGCCCACACAAAACAATCAGGTGACACACCCACACCATCACACAGACACCAGAATGAGACAGCGGATTCATGAACCGTGAAAGTAGGAAGTACAGCGTAAGCTTTTTTAGGGCCCTATGAAATCCGTTTTATTTTTTTCCAAATTCCGTTTCTGTTTTAATTTTTCTGGATTCAGTTTTGTTCCATTTTAAGTTTTTTGGACTCGATTTTAATGGTTAAATTAAATTTAAATAATAAAATAATAATAATAATAATTTTAATAATAAAAAGAATGCCTAATTAATTGAATTCTTAAAAACAACAAATTTATTCATTAAAAAAATTGTAAAAAAAAAAAAAAAAAAAAAAAATATATATATATATATATATATATATATATATATATATATATATATATATATATATATATATATATAGTTTTTTGAGAAATTCTGTTGCATATTTTAATTGTTCTGGCAATCAAATACATGGATAACATTAATTGAATTTCTTTTAATCATGAAATTAAACTTTTTTTTATCGAACAATGTGCTGCACAACAGAGCTTTACTGTTCAAATTAAAACATGGAAGAAAAACTGAGATTGTTCCTTAAAAATATAGTTTTAATAATTTATTATTATTATTTTTAAGTCTATTAGTTGGTCCCACTTTATATTAAGTGGCCTTAACTACTATGTACTTACATTTAAATTAATAATTTGATACAATGCACTTATTGTGTACATACATGTTTTTACATTGTACTTATATTTTAAAAACATCTGCATGTAATTACATCTGTAATTAATTTCTGTTATTACATTTATAATTACACTGTTGACCCATCCCTTACACCTTACCCCGACCCTTAAACCTACCCATACCACCAAAGCTTTCCCTAACCTTACCCATATCCCACCTCAATAGCAGCAAGTGTTTTGCAATTCAATATGAACCCAATAAGTACATTGTACTTATTTTTTGATGTAAGTGCATAGTAGTTAAGGCCACTTAATATAAAGTGGGACCTATTAGTTTTAGTATTATTATTACATTGAAGCGTATCTAAATTTTACTGTAATACGTAATATGTTTCTGTCAAGTTAAATCGAACTTTTATTTTGACGTGTTGCCAAGAGCTTTGAGTTACGGTGTGTTATGGTATGACGATATTCTCAAATAAAGCGTTAAAATGCTAATGAAGAGATGAAGTGACTTTTGAAGATGAATTTTGTGCTTTCATGAGGCGACAGAGGATGAAAACACTGCGAGCGTCACACATGTTTCAGTGTGTGTGTGTGTTTATCTGAGGTACATTCTATGCCATTCATTTCAGAGACACACAAACAGGATTCATATTAAATAGTCTTTTTGCAGTTTAATATTCACAGACACTAGTCTATATCGCAAATTAATTTAAGTGTACTGACCTGATTTTTATTTGACAAATTCCGTGTAATATAGTAAATTCCGTTTTTATGAATGGATTCCGTCCACGTTTTCTGCATCGCGGAAATCATAGGGCCCTACTTTTTGAAGAACACGAAAGTGCGGTTTTGGCGGAAGCATGTGCAAGGCAATCATTTGTGTTTATAAAGCATATACAGTTATATTTTTTTAGAAAATAAGACCCTTAAGGCCGATTTATACTTTTGCGTCTGACCTACGCCGTAGCTACGTCATAGGTTGTGCGTAGCACACATAGCCTACGGCATAGCCTGACGTGCACCTCTCCAGAAATGTTACAACGCATCAATTCTACGCGGCCCACAAGTGCTGTGATTGGTCTGCTACAACCCCACCCTTTCAGGAAAAAAAAAATAAATAAGATAGAGCGGCATTTCCTCATACGCATTTCCGCTTGTGACAGAACAACATTGAAAGCAAAGATGGACCAAGTTGAGGAGCGACTGGCTGAGGAAGTCCGAAAAAATGTACATCTGTACGACACCTCTTCAGCTCATTACAAAGACGCCCAGATGGCAAACAATTCGAGGTGAGAAATCACAGGTAACCTAGGGCTAGAAAAGTCAGAGTGTTTGAAAAGGTGGAAGAACATGAGGGACAAATTCGTTCGCCTTCGTAAAAAAGTGAACAGTTCGAGAAGCGGCGACCCAGGCGGCAAAAAAGTTCCTGCACTTTTTGTGTTCCTGTCTTGGCTAGCACCTCATGTGAAACACTGAGAAACGGACTCCAATTACGACAAAAACGAGGTAAATATAGCTAACATGCTATTTTTTCATTTGCCTTGAACGTGTGTTTGGTAAAGACTATTGAATGATCTTTTGTACTATCAGTGTAGCTAAGCTCTTGGTTTAAAGCAAAACGTATGTTTGGTAAAGACCAATGAATGATATTTTATTGGAACGTTTGTTTGTAGTAATAACTTAAACTCTGTTCATCACACGTATGTTCATTATGTAATTTTCTATGTAAAAATTATTGCAAATTTTCCTATTTCACTGTACTTATGCAAATGAGTAAGTATTAGCAATTTTCAAAACCCTAACATTGTGCAATTTTAGTTTTTTCAGAGTGGTAATGAGTCCTGCTCCATGTCCAGCTCATCACCTGTTGGGACACCCACAGAAACGCAGACACCAACACCAACACATTCAGTTCCTCCTTCAACCCCGGAACCCAGCACATCCTGTTCTGCCACCTCCTCCATCTCCTCCGCTCACCAGTCCAAGGGTAGTGCAGAAGAGAAAGAGCAGAGAGCCAGATGAAGCCCTTAACAAACAGCTGGAATTGCTGGAGGCCCACCACGCAAAAATCCAGCAAAAGCTGTTACAAGAAACTGATGAGTACAGCAGATTTGGTGAAACCGTTGCGGACATGCTGCATCGGTTGCCAGAAGAACATCGGCCACAGGCCATGTTTGATATTTACAAGTAGTTGTTTGATAAACAACAGCAACACAAATAATTTTGTGCTGTTTATTGCATTCACTTTGATACTTAAATATTGTTTAATATGCTACTTAAATGTGTTCACTTTCATACTTCAGTACTGTTCAATATGCTGCTTAAATGTTTACTTTGATACTTTATTGTTCAGTATGCTATTTAAACATTCTTCTTGATACTTATTTAATATGCAACTTAAATATTCTTAATTTTTTCAATACTTAAATTGTTCAATATGCTGCTTAAATATTAACTTTTGACACTTAAATATCGTTAAATGCTTAAATGTTGTCCACTTTGATATTGTTGCTTTAATTTTGTAATACACTTATGTTTGTTTTGTGTGTGTG
The DNA here is from genome assembly GCF_018812025.1 of Megalobrama amblycephala. Taxonomy (NCBI): domain Eukaryota; kingdom Metazoa; phylum Chordata; class Actinopteri; order Cypriniformes; family Xenocyprididae; genus Megalobrama; species Megalobrama amblycephala. Next base: position 32,442,146 of record NC_063044.1, on the reverse strand, counting down.
TTCTCTTATAAACAGTTTTAGTTTTTTTTTGGCACCTTTACTTTTGCACTTTATTATTCTGTAATGTTACACCTTCATATTGTAAATAAAACAATTTCACAGCAAAGAATAAGTGTCTTATCATTTATTACACAACACAGCATTATACATTTAGTTGTCCACGACAAACAATGTCACTCTGCCATGGTACAAGTCCTTGCGCAGATTGAAAGAATGCCATCAGGTCATTATGCACACTGACGCCAGCTCTGCTGGAACGGCACCTTGACAGGTAGCGTGGATCGAGTGCATGCAACAGATTACCATTCTCTGAAACAACACTTCGCCATTCCCCTGGCTGAGGTACACCTGATGCATCTGTGTCAGCAAAATTAGCAGGGATGTATCTGTTTGCAGGTGTGTTTACTTCATCTGTGTAGGTGAGAAAGTTGTGAAGCATGAGACAGGCCTTCACAACATCAACAGCTTTGTCAGGCTGAAATTCCAGGGCTTCTCCATCTTGCCACCAAAATTCCAAAGCTGTTTTCGATCACACGTCTAGCTCTGGAGTGCCTGTAGTTGTATGTCTGCTTTTCCAAAGTCATGTTTGGGCCACCTAAATTAAAGCAAATACACAAATGTTGCTGGGATTACTACAAATGTATATCATAATATATAAAACCATGCTAAGCAAAAACAACAGAAATGTCTTGCAATGAAATGCAACATACCTTGAAAGGGGCACATGAGATTATTCAGTAGTGGAAAAGCAGCATCACCAACAATCACATGAGGGAGTGTGACAGTGGTCCCAGGGAGATTGGCTGGCAGGGGCAGTTTCTGTTCAAGCATCATGGAACCAAATTTGCTCTGCTTAAAGATGCCTCCATCACTTTCTCGCCCATATCCTCCCACATCAACCATAGTGAATCTGTATCTGGCATCGCAGGTAGCCAAGAGGACAATAGAGTGTGCACCCTTGTAGTTAAAATAGTTGCTACCAGCCGAAGGGGGGCCTTGATGTTTACGTGTTTTCCGTCTATGCTGCCGACACAGTTCGGAAAGTTCCACAAGTGCCAAAAATCAGCTGCGATAGCTTCCCATTGCGCTACATTGCAACAAGGGAGGAACTCTGGCTGTAGGGCTTTCCAAAGTGCTTTACAGATCTCTGAAACAATCGAAGACACTGTGCACGGTGCCAGTTTGTAGCTAGCAGCTACAGTATGTTGGTTAGCACCTGAAGCTAACATACGGAGGGTCACCGCCAGTCTTTGCCGAAGATCAACCGGCATACCATGGGTACACTGATCCGAAATAAAAGGCTGTAAACGACGAACCAAATCGTCGAATCGACTTGCCGACATGCGAAAATATCTGAAGTGCATCTGTTCATCCATGTACCGCATTTGTCAAACAAGCATGACAAATTCTCCCTCCTGCTGTCTTGTTTGGTGCAATGGTCGTACACACCATCTTCTCCTGTTCCGTTGTCGTCTCCTTTTTTGTCACTGTAAATAAATTATCTGTTCTTCGATATTTAACAACTCTAGCTGCAAAATAAGTCGCTTTCTATTTGCCGCCATCACTACTGCTGTGATAAACACTTCTTCTTTGGCTTTTGCCTTGACTCTGTGGGTTACACCATCAACATGCCCGTGGACACTGCATCCTATCGGTCTGTAGGTGTAATTGCACGTCAAGGAGGGCAACGAGGCAGAAGTATAAATGAAAATTGACACGTAGCCTACGGCGTAGGTCCGACGCAGAAGTATAAATCAGCCTTTATTCCTCATCTGGTAGCCCTTGGAAGCTGCACTGAAACTGTAATTTTGACCTTCAACCATTTGGAGGCCATTGAAGTCCACTATAAGGAGAATAATCCTGGAATGTTTTCATCAAAAACCTTAATTTCCTTTCGACTGAAGAAAGTAAGACATGAACATCTTGGATGACATGGGGGTGAGTAAATTATCAGGAAAATTTTATTTGAAAGTGAATTAATCCTTTAACTGTTAAAAGGACAAGATCGCAGCGGACATTCAAACTGATTTTTTATTATGATCATACGGCTACCTGAAGGAAAATGCTAAATCTGATTGCAGGTAATACACTGGTCACTCAATATCTCTCTCACAATACTCTTCTGCATAATGCAGTAAGCTTCAGTGAACAAAATCAATAGAGAACAAACATTTGTTTACATTGTTAAGAGTGGTTGCTAAGACAGACGCAGCAACATACACACTCAGTAGCTCATCGATACTTATGTAATGCGGTCAGCTGTATGTTTTCGGGAATTTTACAATGGCTTCAAAAGTGGCTCAACCAATCAGAAATAAAGGCCAGAACTATCTGTTTTATAAAATCAATTCTGTACTTGACAGGCAACCAATAGTGTGAGGCTAAAACTGGTGTTAAATGTCATTTTTAAGAGTGCCTGTTAAAAGTCTAGAGGCCGCATTTTGAACCAGTTTAAGATGTTTTAACAATAATTGGCTAACATCCATATACAGTGAATTACGATAATCTAGTCTTACAGAAATGAAAGCATGAATAATGCTTTCAAAATCACTAGAGGACAAAAATGGTTTAACCTTTGCTACTGATCTTAAATAGAAGAAACAAACAAGATTTGACCACTGAATTGATCTGTTTATCAAATTTCAAAGAACTATCAAATTGGACACCAAGTTTCTTCACTACAGATTTACAGAAAGGGGCTAACTCGCCCAAATCAAAAGAGTTTTGAATGTCAGGGGCCCCGAACCAAATTATTTCAGTTTTGCTTTCATTCAAATTCAGAAAATTGTGTGACATCCAAGATTTAACTTCATGTAAACTCTCAATAGTGACTCAAAAGAACTTTTGTTGTGTTTCTGCAAAGGTAGGTACACCTGAGTGTCATATGCATAACAATGAAAAGATACTCCATGCTTATGAAATATAGAATCTAAGGGTAACATATATAATGTAAAACAAATTTGTGCCAAGAATGGATCCTTGTGGAACCCCACTAGACTAGAGGTCTTCAGCACTGCTCCTGGGGACCCACTGTTCTGCAAAATTATTTCCAACCTGCTTTATCACACATGCCTGTGATTTTCCAGCGATCCTGAAGAGCTTCATTATCTGGTTCGGGTGTGTTTGATTAGGGTTGGAGCTAAACTCTGCAGGACAGTGGGTCCCCAGGAGCAGGGATGAAGTCCTCTGCACTAGACAATGGGGCCGTTTTAGAATACTGTTGACCAAAATTAACACTCAGAGGTCGGTGTTCATACCGGCGATACCACCTAGTTTTTTTTTTTTTCTTACCAGTGCGAAAGAGACTAAAAATACATGGGCAATTTTGGATGTACAAATAAGAGTTATTATTGAAAACTGTGGAATGTCTTCTTTTATTTGTGTACACCCAGTAAAAACAAAATGTTGTGCTTTTTGCAAAATAAAAGAAAACTAATATGATGCGTGATCTGTCGTCTCCCTCTGAATGAAGTCCATTCTGATAGTCCTCAGAAAATGAACTAACTTAGTGAATACTTATCACACAAACATGAGACATATGTCTAAAGAAATGTTGAAATGTCAGGTTTTAAATCATGTAAGTCAAATCGAAAACTAATATTCTCTGTTTATGTAATCTGTTTGAAAATAGAGAGATGTCAGTCGCTCACGAGTCTGCTCATTATTCACTAATGCGGCCACACCCACGGAGTGCACAGAGCGCGTGGAGCTTTTAAACGCAAATTCTGAGGCGATACATGCAACAGAGAGTGAACGCCCGCATCAGCTCGGAAAAATGCATCAAGCTTAGTCAGATTCATGTACATCATTTTGAGATGAGGAATAATTCTGGAAGAATCTACCTCAAAGGAAAAGCACTTTCAATTTCATTTCGATCGAGGATCAACTTGATGAAGCTGATGATTGTGAATGGTAAGTTTTATTCTTAAGTTCTTTAATCTAATCACGATATAGTGTCTGTGAATATTAAATGGCAAAAAGACCATTTAAATATGAATTTTGCATGTTCTGTGTGTCTCTGTATGAATGGCACGGACGCCTGTTTCGTTTACTACACATACATATTGGCTATACACATATTGGCTATTCCTAAACTATTGCTTTACTGAGATGAGTGAAATCGACTAAAATACGTAATAAATATTGAAATAAAATGTGTTAGCAATGTATTAAACTGCACATTAACATTTAGGCTCTATAATATAACAAATATAATACATAAAATGTAATAGAGGTAATATGAATATTTAGACGATTTCTTTGGCCTGTTTTGAACAGATTGTGAAGTGTTTACTGTGAAATAGTCTAGTGCCACATATCAATGAAGCTTTTGTTCACAATGAATAATGAAAAATTCAGCTTTGTATTACAGACATACATTATATTTTAAAGTATATTAAAATAGAAAACCATTATTTTAAATGATAATAATATTTCACAGTATTGCTGTTTTCTTCTGTATTTTTGATCAAATAAATGCAGGCTTGATAAGCATGGGACTTCTTTCAAAAACATTAAAAATAGTAATATGTGTCCAATCTTTTGACTGGTACTGTAATTGAAAATATTATAGACCTATACAAAATGTTCTTCACATGATGTGCAATAATATGTGCATGCATAAGATCACAAAAATTCTGTTTTCTGTTAAGAGTGGACATTATATTAACGTTAATACAATAGCTGATATGATCCTGTTATCAGCATGCTCACAGATGGTTCTTTTGTTTATCTCACAGATTTGAAAATCATAGTGACCAGATATTTGCCCATGTGGCGGGGGTTCGAGGGCAATAAGGACTTTTATTTTAAATACAGTGGAAATTATAAGATGTCAAACTCACTCCGACTACGCCACTTTGGGAGTTTCACCCAAAGAATTAGAATAAACCACTTATAGTTGTTTACACAGATTCGTATCACTAATTAGAGTCAGAGACATGGGTAACAGTACAAAATTATTTTATTGACATCATTAAAAACAATATTAAAAAACAAACAATTACACATTTGTCCCAGCCACACAGGCCACTTAAGATTCTTAGAACAAGTCGAGGGCAGGGGCTAGAGCTTACCAGTAAAAACGGATAATCAGACCACACCACCTGTAGGTGAATCACTGCACTTTACTGTGTCCACACGCGCACACGCACACACACACACGGTGAGGTGGTCACTGCACACTTGTGAGAGATATACCACCACCTAAAACCAGTCCTCTGCCCCTGGTGCTCAGGCCCTGCCGAGACAAAAGTGATCAGAATCAAGCACACAATCACTTTTAGAGACTGGGTAGTGCAACTCAACCAATCAAATAACACAAATGAATGTTGGTAACAAATGATTGCTTAAAGCAAAAGTCAAAATTTCAACAAAATACAAGTAAACAAAAAAAGAAAAAAACAGAATAGACTTTAAACAAATGATATAAATCACAAAACAAAATCTAACGCCACTGGGGGAAGCAAATCAAATAATAAGTAAAGAATCACAAAAATATAATCAAAATTAGAGACAAAGGTAATTCAAACCCCAAAAACAATACAGCAATCTAATGCAACTAAAGAAACAAGCAGAAATAGACTAAAGAAAGTCACAAAAATATAATAATTGGAATTTAAACTGAAATGATTCAAGCTTCAAAGACAAAATAGTATTAATACAACTGAAAAGAGCAAACAAAATATAGATATAAGATATAGATATATTGTATATATATAGATATATACAAGATATAAAGCAGTCAGAAAAGAAAAATTAACGAAGAAAGAAAATTAGAAACTGGAAACAGGACAGCACTGCAGCCATAACAAACGCGGAGCACCCCGAATAGATTGCAGTTACGGCCGTCACAACACCTATAGATAAAGCGAGACTGTTACTCTGTTAGATATATTCTCTCACCATCATATGCGTGTGCATGAATACTTACCAATTGCAGGGATTAACGTTTCTATAAAGAGCCAACAAATAGAGTCTTTTCAAGCAAACGCCGGTAAAGAAAACAGCGACCCAGCAAGTGCATCTGGTTCTCACAGCTAAGAAAAGGGGTTGAGTTAAGAACATACTCAATTTAATCAGCGCACTCCTGAATGCATACGTCGCTTAACGCGGTTAAATAGGAATTAACAGCATTCGACCTACCTTCTTCGATGTCTACACCCACTACATGTAAACAATAATAAACGACATTGCAGCAAAACTCGCCGAGTCCAGGTAGAACTGCTCTCCAACCAAGTTGCAGTCTCTAAAACACATTAGATAGAGTGTACGCCTCTCGTAAACACACAGGCCATATCAAACAAGATAACTAGCAGCGCGTTCTTACCGTGTCGAGCACTCACATCCAGTTCCGGGAAGTGACGGAAGCGCGTTAACGACGCAACAGTTCCCCAAATGACGCATCCCAGATAACGCGCATGTTCCCGTTTTTATAGCCCAGTGACACTGCCAATAAGCTAAAACATTGTGACGTAAGCAACAATAACCCCTCCTGCCACACCCACATTGAACTGCATGCATATGATACTGAGATCACTGACTGGAAGCAGGAAAGGGTTTTTTTTCTTTCTTTCTTCAGTGCAGAAACACCAAATGTCAGGTATGCGATGTTCACTTATATATTTGAACAGGATTTATTTCCAGGTATAACTGTGTACTCAAAATGTGTCGTTGACTCTCATTTATATAGTTAACTATATTCTAAATAAACTACAAACAAAAAAAATTATAAATTTCTTTTGTCATTGCATTCTTTCTTAGTTTATTCAGTCACATTCCTGACTGAATGGCTCATCATGCGGCTCATTAGGGGCAGGGTCTTAATCTCCTCAGGTGTGAATCACAGCATTATTCATGAAGATTCACGCGTCTTCGCATATGGACTTACTAATCAAAAAGGTTCTCTCTATGGGCGGCTCCTGACACCCAACAAAACTAAAACTAGACGGTGGAGCAAACGCAGCATGAGCATCACTACGGGAAGCAGAAAGTGTCCGACTTCACATCTCCATTTTCAGCTCCTTCCCACCTGCATGCGGCTACTCTCGCTGATTGGTTGCATCCAGCCGCAGCCGATGTTGAACACACCTGATAACAGGGAGCACATGGCAAACAATAGGTGTGTTTGACATTGGCTGCGGCTGGATGCAATCGATCAGCGTAAGTAGCCGCGTGCAGTCAGGGAGGAGCTGAAAACGGAGACGTGAAGTCGGACACTGATTCCTGTAGTGATGCTCGCGCTGCATTTGCATACTTTATCACAGCTGAAGTTAAATAAATGCAATATTTGACTAATACACAGATGTTTCAGAGACATTTTCTTTCAATACTTTATTTACTGTTTACAGCATCTGTTTTTACAAGAATTTTACAAGAAGTTCAAAATAAGCAAATATTATTTAAATACCAATGTAGTGGGGTCTACGTTTTTTATCAGTTTTATTTTGATAAACATGACACAACATAACATCATGACATAACATCGCGACTACATGAAAAGAGCTTTAACTGTTATAAAAATACAGATTTTTGAGCATTAGTGGAACTGAAGGGTTCAGAATAAACACGAAACGCACATGAACATTGTCATGCGGTGAATCTGGCCAATCGTGGAACAGCTGTGTCGTCATCAGAGCTCATGCAGCTGCTCTTGAGAAACTGTGCCAGCTGCTCTCGAATCACTCTTGCGGTACTTTAAAGCTATACATCAAAGTCACATGGCATCGACGATATCTCAAGTTGGACAAAATTTCTTACCGGCATGCACTGCTTCAAGCCACCGATCAGTCTGTGCAGCACTGCATGAAGTCGAACATGCCTAATAGCAAACATAGCAATGAAACATGACTAAACTTCAAAACATGAACATGAAACAAAACCAAAACTAAACGTGACACCCAAACTACTTCTGAATAGGATGTCTACATCATAAATATTATGAAAATTATGGAAATATATGGTTCAGATCACTCAAACCATATACTGTATGTAAACTGAAGAGTCCTTATATGTTCACCAGTGGATCATGGATGTCATCTAGTAAAAAAGTTTGGTACTGCACCAAAAAATTTGGCACAGATCTAGTTCAAATATCAGTGTTTGGATTTTCTAAATTTTATATTGGAACATGTTTTGTAAAATTCATATTTTATGTTTTTTTAAAAACATTATTTCTGTATTTTAAATGTACGTAACTTATAGAAGTTTACGTAAACGTAAACTTCCATAACTTTTTTATTTTTTTATTACTTTATATTTTCACAAACTTTGAAAATAAAAGTTGTTAAACTCAGCAAGACACTGGCACTTCAGGACTAGAGTTGAAGAGCTCTGACATACAACACAGAAGTATTTTTGTATTTTGGGTCTGTACAGTTGCTTTTGAATAGCTGCCTATATGGGTCAAATTGACCCACGAACAGTAAGGTTGTATAAAATTTCTGTATGCACATTTCACAACACATCAGCGTGTTGAAACTTTGCATGCATGTTCATGACCCTAAATGAGAAAAAGTCACAAAATTTCAAGAAAAACAACATAGGTTAGATAGTATTTCAGATTACTTGAAAAAATAAATGATAGCTAATTTTTACCATCTGTAATTTTTACCAAATATTTTTCAGTATTGAAATAAGTGGGAAAAGCTATTTGTTTTTACCTTCACAAGGATAGCTAAAAACCAACATAACAAAATATAATTAAAAATCTTATTATTTTGTGTCTGTACAGTTGCCCTAGAACATTAAAATATGCAGGTCAAATTGACCCACAAACATCACGAACGTAACAGTGAAAAAAAGTCACAAAATGTCAAGAAAAAAAAAAACATAGGTTAAGCGGCATTTCAGTCAACTCAAAAATTGAAATGGGTCAAATTGTCCCGCAACATAACATGAGGGTTAATGAGCCCAAACAGTCACATGTCACACCTCTCTTCATCTTTCTGCACTGGCTACCACTTGCTGCTCGCATCAAGTTCAAAGCATTGACGCTTGCTTACAGATCTACCACAGGCTCAGCACCCTCCTACCTCCAGTCACTCTTATGAGTCTACATCCCTACCAGAGGCCTGTGATCGTTAAATGAGTGAAGGCTCATGGTACCATCACAGAGAGGCACAAAATTGCTCTCCAGAACATTTTCCTTCACTGTTCCCTCGTTTATCTGGAATGCAGAATCCCTGGCAATATTCAAAAGACAACTGAAAACTCATCTCTTTCAAGAGCACTTAACCTCATCATTAAAAAAAACAAAAAAACAAAAAAACCTATGCTTTCACTTCCTTTATTCTAGGGGTGACCCTGAATAGTCGACGATTCGAATCTTCGACAGGAGGAGCCTGATTCGACTACCAATCTCACAGTCGAACCGTCGCAGTGCGCTCAATATCTGATTTTACATAGACATACCGGTTCTTTCCCAATAGGTTAACATACAGCCTATAATGTTAATACTATAAATAAAAATGTGAAAAAAAAGAAGCTTTTAATAAATATATTTAATGTGCGTGAATAAATCCAACCTGTGACCGATTTAAGTTTCACTTCCATGATCCGTGACCGGCAGATGAGCATCTTTATCTTCAAAAATGTCTGGGATAAAGTGTAGAATTGGATGCACTTTGAAATGGGAAAAGATGATCAAAAAAACGTATGATGCAAGTTGTGCCAACAGCTCATGTCCAACTCAACAACGACAAACACTGCGACATGCTTCTGCCGGCCAACGAGCTGACTAGAGCATGCTATTTGAAAAGACTCAAACGGACACAGGCAGATCGCGTGAAAGACTGGATTTTTGTTTCTCAATCAGGTAGGGTAGCGACAAGTGATTTCAAACTATTTCAGCTGGATGTAATATGATTTTTGGATGCTGTTAATGTTTAGCTAAAAAGACTGCCACTCCAGTTTAGCGTTTATTGTCTCTGCAGTTAAAAAGACAAGTTGACAATTCTAGCTATACTTTCGTTGTTTTAATAATTTCTTTAATTTTAATTTATTTATTGATCACTCTGGGTTATTTAATTGAACTATTTCTGGCTTGTGTTTTGAATATATGTTCCCCTGCATTTTGCAGTTTGACTTGATCATATTTCATTTTTTTAATTAGGCTATTTTCATTTATTTGAACGGTATATTCTGTTCTAATTCAATTCTGTAAATTAATGTTTGATAAAAATTATAGGCTAATTTTTTTAAATTAACCCTCTACCGCATAGTGTTGCCATATGGCAACATACACTTTGTGTTCATTTCCTTGCCACTGTCTCTTTAACAGATGTAGGGCATTGCTCGACAGAACTTACCGGAAAAGTCGCATGGGTCATTGATAACTGATTGACCGGGGCTGATTTTCCATCGAACACCCGACTTCAACCACGAGCTGCGCCGCTGATCATTCGACAGCCGTCACATCCAGACTCCAAAACACTTCGTGAAATATCTGACCAAAGTCTCCCAAGAAGAGAGCCGCTCAAGCCAGACGCTCAGAACAGTTGCACCAGCCAGCAGCATCCTTCAAAGCTTCCGTGCAACCCACAGGGCTTTCCCGAGAAGACGTCACCTGAAAGACAGCCAATCCAGAACGGGATTCCGCTGTACACGAGTCACGGAACAACCCGATTACCTCAGCTGTCACAGCAAACGCAGGTACAAGCAAACTTCTCTTTCTCTTGCTGGAAACTGGTGAAACTCCTTTAAACCTAAAGAATCAAGCCAAAGCTCTGCTTTTGTGATTTTCCTCAGGTTATGAGTTAAGTTAGCACTGAACTTGGGACTTTTCATAACTCATCAACTCCGCGAATGTGTGTGCATGTATGTATGTGTGTGTGTGTGTGTGTGTGTGTGTGTGTGTTTAGCCTTAGTTTCCTGTAATCATTAGAAGTAGTCAATAAATCTTGTTTTGATTTTCACATATACGAGTTTCTTGTGCTGTGTGTCAAATTACTGCCTTAAACGTAAAAGATCAAGTTACCTCTTGCTTATAATATAATAATTACAATAATAACAATAATCATAATAAAATATTGTTACTGTTGGCCGCAGAATAATATTTTATCCAGAATTGGTGAAATACTCTAACCTCAATTTTCGCTGGACGAATAATTGATGACGTGTTAAATATTAATTCTGAATCATTTACAGTGAATCATTTACAGTTGATTCAATTCTTATTCCCTGTAACAATTAAATTGAGCTAATAAATAGGCTAAGTCCCTACATATAATGGTGGAGAAAAATTCGTGCAGTTTAATCTAATTTGTACACAAAACAAGTAACTTGTGTGATTGTATCTTTTCTTGATCCGGAAGATAGATTAGAAACAGAAACGAGGCTTTTTGATTGTCATAACAATGATTGCACATAAGGCGCTGTGGATGAATGAAATCTGAACTCGAGTTGTTTGTCTGTACGTTTTGTTGTTGTTGTTGTTGTTGTTAAAACTGCAGTAAATGAATCTAAGATTGTCTGTCAAGACAAAAGGAAAGTCGCCTGAGAGTGCACCAGGACAGAGTAAGCGTGTTCCTTGCTTTTGTTCTTTAAGGCCTTAGCTATAGTGGATAATATTGCGTGTTCCAATGTTATTTCAACTAAGCTAAAATCCCTGCATGGTCACATTAGAGAGTAGCTACCTAATGTGCCGCCTATATCCGCTCATTCGTGAGATGAGATATTAATACTCTAAACACTATACGTGTCTGAGTTTGATTTGAATGGGATTATTTTGAAAATTCTTGATCAAGTATTGTTGCAGTAAATCCTGCATGTTGTTGCGTGTCCAGAAACTGACACGAATAATTCAGATCGCCGAGATCTCAGTAATGTTACTATTATTAATTGCAGAAAAATCTGTGGATTAATGTGCCTCACTCTAACTTGTGGGTGTTGTTCAGCTCTGAAACATGAGAAGCTGAATGGTTCATTGTCATTGAGAACTGCGCCGTCAGTTCAATGATTAATGTGATTTTGTATGTTTGTTATCTGTGTGCAAAGAGTATAGAACAAGGGTATTCTTTGTGGTGCGTCACGGTCACCATGACAGTGACAGCTGTAACCCGGAAGCCCTAAGAAACCTTTCCCGGGATAACCTTTAAGTGCGCATGCGCAGTCTGCCAGCGCCATATTCAACTGTGTGTAAACAAAGCTTAGCACAAGCTGAGCTAGCTAAAACTAGCGCGGTTGCATTACAGTCTATGTAAAGCTAGTAGCATTGCTAAAGGGCTAGTGGCTAGCATAGCATTTTGTGGTCTGAATGCAATGTTGCAATGTTGGAATGACTTCTTTCTTACTGAACTTTAATTCACTCTAGTGCTTTCACCTCCCTCTCTGTCTAACTTACACGTCTTATCTTTTCTCATCTCCTCCCATTTGAGAGAACGTGACAAATGTTAAATTTAATAAACCTGGTTTTTAATATCATTTGTTTGAGAGTTCTCTCTCCTAAATTTACTCTTGTCAGTTAAACACTGTTTTGTTTTAGTAGCAATCGTCCTAATTACTTTTAATGACATTTTATGTTATTTGTAATTGCTCTTATTGATTTTAATGACATCTGGGAATATGAATTTTTGATTGGGAATCTTAGTTCGATTTCAATTTTAATTGTAAATCAATTTCATATGGTAAGGATATTTGTGGATTAATTTAATGGTAGTGGCTTACAAACATCTGGCAATTTTAATCATTAACTGATAATTATGGCTTTGAAATTTTAATTTCATTAGTCATTAATTAGGATTTGGGCTTCCCTAATTCAGATGATACTTGATTGATTAATTTGATTATAATTGCTCTCAATGTTTAAGGCTGAACCCATTACAATTTTAATTCACAACTAATTTCCAAATTTGAATTCAAAATTTCACTTAAAATAAAGTGTATTCTCAGACTTTCACTCCCTTAGTCTTTGACTTAATTCATTTATTCAAAGGAACATTTTGGGGTCTCCCTCAATACTTGGGTCAGTTGACTTCTGCTAGCGCAGTAAGCCAACCCCCTAGGTGTAGCGACTCCCTAGCGCCACCACTCTGTCAACCCTGTAATTTTTCCAAATTTTGGGAGCAAAACTTCACTCTCTTCTTCTCTCTCTCTCTCTCTCTCTCTCTCTCTCCCTCTCTCTCTCTCAGTTGTCCTCTTCTGGTTTGACTACTGCTGCTGGTTTTGGATTTGTACCTGTGAAAGTCATAAAAGCAGAGTGTTTGAGAAATGTTTAACAAATATTTGGGAAACGGAACACTTCTTTTAAAATAGTATGACACTCATTTTACCTTCCCTCCTCATCCTGTTATCCTACCCAGCCTAGGCTCGAGCAGGTCAACAAGGAGACTGGTAGGCGTCCATAAACCCTGAGCACGCGTCTAGAAGCACTTTAAGTGGTGCATGGTTGTCAATCCTACTAAGCTGAGAAACCAATACTGTCATTGTTATTGTTTTTCTTTCGCCCCGAAGGGAATTTTAATAACAATCACAGTCCTGGTACTTTGAAATCCTTTTCAAAACCCCTGTCTAGAACCATCCTTCTAAAATTAAATTCTTCTTCATAAATCTAAAATTTACAAAACTCATTCTGCAAACAGTGTTAAAGACAAAACTTCATTTTATAGGGAAACTGGAAGCACCCCATTATTATTCTGCTCTTTGCTAAATGCTATTCTGTTTGTTTCGTGCTCTTCTTTTCTTCTGCTGTTCTCTAGCTGTGCTATCTGTGTGTGCTTACTGATTCTTTTCACAGAGACTCCGAGTTAGAAGCACATCCACGAGAGGACCACAGTCGAGAACCAGTCTTACCTGCACATTTACACACTCATTACTCATTCCCATTAACTCACAGTTGACATTGCACACTTACACCTTTGATTTGCTCTGCTTTGTTTTGTTTTGTTGTGTTTTGTTTTGTTCTTTTCTTCAAGGTCTGTGTCAGTTTCGGGTTTAGATCTCCCTCGCGGGGCCAAACATGTCTCGCACAACAGACCCTGCTGGACACTGGAAGGATCTGGAGACCTGGCTAAGTGTTGTAACAGACAGCCTCCTACCTAAGGCCGCTGAAACACTAAAGCATCAGACACAGGACCAGCTGGATGACAACATAGCAAGCCTCATGAAACAGGACCCAAGCCAGAGCTACAGTCACAAAGAACTAACCAAGATCACCGGCTCCTTAAGCCACACACTCATCGCCACCCTCAAACTGAGCGACAGGCAAGCCGCCCATCGCCAGCAGGAGCTGACACATGCACAACGACGCATCGAACAGCTGGAGCTGGAGGCTCAGGAACGACGAGAAGGGCCTGATGAAGTGGAACAAGGCGCCGAAGAGGAGATCAACAGGCTAAAAGAGACCCTAGCAGCTACTACGCAAGAAATGGAACGAGGCAGAGCAGACAACGCTGACCTCTCCGACAAGCTACAGTACGCAGAACAGCTACTGGAAAAAGCAAAGGCTGACTTCAGAGACAAGAACAGCCGAATTAAAGCTCTCGAAACTCACCTGAATGAGTCAAGAAATGAGGTCAGCCTCCTAAAACAACAGCTTGACTACATCAAAGAAGAGTCTGACAGTATTAAAGAGGAACTCAAGCATGCATATGAATTGCGCTGTGAGCCGTCAAGAACACGTCGGACACCGACTTCACCTTTGCCAAGCAGGACCGGCTCCCCTGTTCCTGGACTGGCACATGATCAGAAGGGGGCAGTGCCAAAACAGTCACCTGCTCCCTCCGAAGAATCCTACCTCCCCACTAGGCTAAAAGAACATGCTCCAGCCAGCCACAGATCATCTCATGGCTTGGACCTCAGAGACCTTGACAAGCTTGCTAGAAACATTGGCAGATTCACTCCAAATGTGCCAGGTAGTCCAAATGTTCAGAGTTATCTGCAAGATATTGACTTCCATCCGGAAATGAGACCCAATGTTACTGACAAAGATAGACTTTATTTGCTCAGAGCCACATCCAGCTCTGAAGCGCGCAGCTTCCTGGACCGGCAGTCTGCCCACACAAAGACTGATTACCACCTGCTCCGAGAAGCTCTCATTAAAGAGTTCGCCGACCCTGAGTCAGAACAAGGACTAGTGGCTGCCCTGGAAACAAAACAAGGTCGTCATGAATCTCCTCAAGTCTTCTATAGCCGACTCAGGCTAGTGTACTTCGGGTCTCGCAACGAACAGAACATGGAGGAGGAATTGAACTTCAAAACTCTCTTCCTGAGAAACCTCCATCCTGGGGTGAGCCACCATCTTGGCGTCCTTGCCTGTCCACGCACAATGAGTGCTCAACAGTTAAGAGACTTGGCGCACAAAGCCTACTGTAAACAGAAGATGGCCTTAGAAAAGGGCACCAAAACCACCACAGTTCTTGACTTCAACACACAGAGTCAAGGGCTGGCCCTAGAGGGCACCCAGCGTCAAGACCTTGCCAAGCCGACACCCAAAGAGTGGAATGCATCTTCGTCCAACAGAGAGTGGGACTCCCACACTGGTACTCGACCTAAACAGAGAGACAACCGCTGGGATGGACCACGTGGACGACAACGCTCACCTGGACGTCACTGGGAAAATTCATGGAACCAATCAAGACCTCATGAGAGTCATTGGGAGAAAACCTGGAATCACCCAAGCTCATTTGGAAACACCAGAGGAAAAGGCTCATGGGAATCCAAGGGAAAACGACAAACACACCCTGGAGCAACCAGCCCAAGGAATCGACGGAAAAACTCACAAAGATTCCAAGCTGACAGAGCTCAAAATGAATCCATACCAGAACAAAAGACTTCATCTTGTTTCGACTCTCAAGAGCTGATGAAAATGATGATGAAAGAGTTCTTCCAACGAAAGGAGGATGACCGGAAGTGGGAAGAGAAAGCGAAACCAGATTCATCCTGACTAGCGGCCGGACGAGATGGCAGCGACCACCTGACTCAACATACCCCAGAGAACAGCACCTCATCTCTCTCTCAGAGAACCACAAGCACCATAACTTCAAACGGACAAGAAATCCCACCTGAACATCCTGCAAAACAGACAGAAACTGATCCAACACCTGATGGGTCAGATCACAGCAGCATCCAACATACACCTGCTGTTGAAACCACTCCAGTTCCTGAAAGTGCTGTCTTGGTCGTCTGCCACTCCTCCGAAGAAAATGAAATAAATGCTGACAGCCTACCTCTCTCATCCCAAACTCCAGTCCCCCAACTCCTAGGTGATCTCATTGAGAAAGGTATCGCAAGAAAGTTTTACCTCTCCATTATCATCGAACAACACATCAAGGTCGAAGCCCTCCTCGACACTGGAGCTGACATCACCCTAATGTCAACAGAACTCCTTGAAGAAGTCCAAAACAGAACAAAGAGGTCTAACGGAACCTTCAAACTTCAAAGGTGTGAGCTGAACCTCCAAGCATATTCCCACACAGGCCTACAACTAAAACATGTGGCCCCAATTCACCTAACAGTGGGACCAATGAACCTTGTTCACCCAGTATACGTCTCACCACTCAACACATATCCTCTCCTCATTGGGAAAGACCTGCTTAACCGCTTTGAAGCCCTTAATAGACTTCAAACACCTGAAGATATGGACACAAGTCCGTGAGCCTCTGTCCCTCCAGTCAGTAAACCTGAACGAATTGCAGTGTCAAGCCACAGACACCGCCCCCCATCCACTGACTGACGATGCAAGTTCAAAGTCAAGAGCAAGTTCCACTTCAAGCAACAAGAACCAAGACCCATTCCTCTGCTCACTGCAAGCGTCAGACTCAGGTTCCCTCCGAATCATGACTGCCATAAATGTCCAAGACATATCAGTGCCTGATGCAGCATTAGCCCTGTGGGCTGAAAACTCAGCTATCAGCCTGAAGCTCTTCAGAACATTGAAGCAGACAAATCAGAGCATACCACACGTCTCGAAGCATAGCCGCTTCCCTCTCAATCCATGGTCAACAACCATGGCTACCTCCAAGATTGTCTGTGCTGCAGACATACGATGGAACGACAGACTCTTGAGTCACTACTTCCTGGTTGTCCCCAACCTGCCTCATGACATCTACATAGGAGCAGACATCATGGTCCGTCTCAACGCCTGCGTTGACACCGTGAATGACGTCATATGGGCTCCCTTGTCACACCAATTGACATCTTCAGTCAACCTCAAGAATCTTCGATCTGGTCAAACAATACCAGATGCATGCGCCATGATCAACGAGCAAGAAGCCACAATCCCCGCTTACAGCAAGAGTGTCAGTGTCCGCCTCAACATGCGACCTGGCCAGACCCTTAACAGTAAGCTAGGCTTCTTCCAACCTTCCAGGACCTGCCTAAAACTAGGACTGACCTTGGAAGCCACACCTCTCATAGAAGTGTCATCTCGTGCTGTGTATGTGTTGTTCAACAACTGTACGGCCAAAGACATCAATGTGCCAAAAGCCAGTCACCTGGGATGGCTCATCAACCAGGCGTTCCATGACTTTGAACTGACAGTTCCTGTCATCGGCCACATACCAGTTGAACTAATGTCAGATGAATGCCACAACACCGTAACTTGCACAAAGCCCCATGAGATCATCACCATCACTTCTATTCTGCCGGTGCCTAAAGAAAGTGTCTGCCGATCAGAACTTACAGATGACACTCACCTCGCTGTCTACGCTGTGTCAACACAGACTGCAACAGAGTCACCTGTAGAACTGACTGTCAAGGCCCACAGTCCCTCAAATGACTCAGAGGAACCCTATGCTGGGTTCAATGCACAAGTCCAACAAATCCTAAGCGAGGCGGATGCCCTCCACAGTGAAATGGATCGCCAAGGACTTAAAGAAGTTCTGTGCAAATACAAGGACTCCTTCGCAAAGGATTCCCTGGACTGTGGCCTGACTGATATCCACATGGTGCGCATCCCAACTCACCCAAATGCGCCACCGACATTTGTGCGGCAGTACAAGATTCCGATAGCATCATACGAATCAGTGCAAGATATCATTGACTCCATGCTACAAAAGGGGGTCATCCGACCCTGCAACAGCAAACGGCAAATGGCGGCCCACCATTGACTATCGCAAATTGAACCAGAAAGTTCCCTTATCGCGATGGCCTATGACTCAATTGGACCAAGAGATTCCCAAAATCAAAGGCTCCACGATCCTATCCACACTGGACGTCGCCTCAGGATTTTGGACAATCCCTGTCCACCCGGATGACCAACACAAGTTGGCGTTCACCTTTGGCAATCGACAATTCACCTTCACAAGGTGCCCCTTCGGCTATGCCAACTCCCCAGCTGAATTCAACATCTTTCTGAACAAAGCTTGCCCCGATGCCAGAGCCAGAGGCAACCTCATTTATGTTGACGATATCCTTATGAAAAGCAACAATGTGGCAGACCACCTCAAAGAAATCGACCATGTCCTGAACCAGCTGACAACAGCAGGAGCGAAAATTGCCCTCCACAAAGGACAATGGTGTAAAACCAAGGTAAATTATGTTGGCTTGCTCGTCGGACGAGGCGGCATTGAGCCGCAGTCCAGCCGTACACAAGCAATACAAAACATAAAGACGCCCACTAACATCTCTGAGCTACGAAGTTTTCTGGGAGTGTGCAACTACTCACGACAGTTCATCGAGAACTATGCTGACATCGCACGACCACTGACTTCCCTCCTGAAGAAGGACA